>NC_050192.1:20366650-20401650 GCF_008315115.2 Sander lucioperca | reverse complement strand
CAACTTCAAAGGAAGGCTCTTTTATACATGTGGTGGCCGTAATATGCTTTTACGTTGCGTTTTGGTGAGCCTAGAGGGAAAATATGGCATTTTAAAAGTAGCCTGCATGTACGGTAGCTAGCTAACGGGAGACTACAGAGAGAGGGGGAGATTTTTACGTACGTTTCGGAGCGACAGAGGGAAAATATTTCAGTCGACACATTAAGTTGTGTCCCTGCCTGATGTGAGTCGAGGGCAGATGAGTTGTGCATGCTCAGATTTAAACGGTTTACAGCATAACGTCATACTCAAATTTGCGAAATCCATATAATATTTATAATTTTCTCATTACAATAACCAGTCCTTCCAGAAAAACGTGATTATGTGATCTCATAATTCAACGCATAATCAGCCAAAGTCTGCATATTTATTTCGGAGGCCACATTTTTTCAAATACGCCGCACTTTTGCAGCATAAATTGCTGATTTCCGCGCAAAATATGCGGGGCTTGCATGATTTCAATCCCCGCATTTTCGTTGCAATAAAGTCACATATATCTTAGCAGAAAGTTGAAAAATGTTGCATTTACTTCACACAAGAGCAGCCGTTTTCCCCTGTTGCCATGGGAACGTTATGAAGTGACGTTATGAAGTGACGTGAACATCATCGATAAGCTGCAAACCCCGCGGTGAAGCCACGATGAAACCACAGTTTTAGAAAGTTCCCGCAATTTCATCGCATAAAATTGCATAATAATATTCCATCACATTTTTTAAGAAAACGTGCCGCATAATCAAGGATTTTAGCCCAAAACTATCACAAAAAACTCTTTTTTTTTCTGGAAGGACTGAATAACAGAAGATGGAAATCATTTCAAAACGTTGTAACTATCTATGATTGTTTGATTGCTAACATCTTGTAGGCTACTTGTCGCAAAGTGATGCATGCGCAACTCACATCGGGCAGTCATGTGACAGCGATCAGACCTGTGGGGGGGTTTTGGGGGGGTGTGAGAGTCCCGTACAGGAAACAGGAAACATCACTGCCTCTAGCTCTGCCACAAGAAAGATTTAAAACACTAACTGTCCGTCCACAACGCCGCCGACTTGATCTTCTAAAGATACAGGAAGTCATTCATTTTCAATGGAAGCTGCTTCTCTCAGCTGCAAGGAGCCGCAAATCTGTCGGCGTCACGTTTTGGGCATTTTGAGCGACCAGAGCGTCAATCAGAAAGTTGAAAGTAGGTCAACTTTATGGTAATGAGCTATGACGCGGTTCAGCGGCTAACGAGCGAGCTAACTGCTAACAGACACCGCTTCTGTCAATATATATGTCATTTATAAAAGGTTTCTAGTGTCAGTGTATTGGCCGTGCAGTGGCTGCTTGATCTTTTCCATGATGAACATAGAATGCTGCTACGTCAGAGCGGCCAAAGCCTCAAACAGCTTCCCCGGACTTTCTGACCAGCGTCCTCGACCGGGCGGCCAGAGCTTCTTTGCAGCTCAAGTCGGCGGCGGTGTGGACGTACAGTTAACACAAGATCTGAACTGTTTCCTCAGTCCCTCCGTCTCTTTTCTCTCTGCGGGAAATGACTATTAATTGTTGGTGTCTTTGTAAATTATAGAGTGTGGTCTAGACCTACTCTATCTGTAAAGTGTCTCGAGATAACTCTTGTTATGATTTGATACTATAAATAAAATTGAATTGAAATTGAATTGAAAGTGCGCTCGGAAACTACAGATCTACAAACCATCTGACTAAAACAGTAGTGAAATATAAAGTCTACTGGTGCTACGATGGGGGATTAATAACATAACAGGACTTATTAAATGGAAACGCTTTCAACTCGGGTGTGACGTCGTTCCCAGCGCTGGCGTCTGACTTCTGAGGTGCAAGATACGCGTCTCCATAGCAACAGAAGCTGAGGCTCGTGGGTGATTGAGGTGTTTAGAGAGTGCTGGTGAGAATATAAAGATGGCTTTGCACCTGTGTCCTCAAACCTGTATGATCCAGTCTGTGTGTCGCAGTTCTCTCTCTGACAGCTCATCCTCTCTTCCTCCCTCCTTTCCTCTCCCCTCCTCTCTTCTCTTGCTCCCTCCTTTGCTCTCTCCTCTCCTCCTCCCTCTTTTCCTCTCTCCTCTCTCCTCTCCTCCCTCCTTTCCTCCCTCCTCTCTCTCCCCCTCTCTTCCTCCTCTCCTCTCCACTCCTCTCCTCTCATCCTCCCTCTTCTCCTCTCCTCTCCCTCTCTCTTCCTCTCTCCTCTCCTCTCTCCTCTCCTCTCCTCCTCTCTTCCTCCCTCCTTTCCTCTTCCCTCCTTTCCTCTCTCCTCTCCTCTCCCCCTCTCTTCCTCCCTCCCCTCCTCTCCTCCTCTCTCCCCTCCCCTCCTCTCCTCCTCTCTTCTCTCCTCTCCTCCCCCTCCTCTCTTCTCTTCCTCTCTCCCTCCTCTCCCCTCCTCTCCTCTCTTCCTACCTCCTCTCCCCCTCTCTTCCTCCCTCCTCTCCTCTCCTCCCCCCCCTCTCTTCCTCCATCAGTAGTCTCTTAGAGTTGAAGATGAAGGGGCTGCAGTGGCTCAAATTCCCCGGAGCGTGAGGACTCTTCCCGGGCTCCCTCAGCCTCTGATCATCCGTCTGTCTGCCTGTCTGTCTGCCTGTCTGTCTGCAGCGTCTCCCTTCCGTCCTTCGGCTGGAAACATGGACGGACTGCGGCTGCCACCGGTCATCGAGGAGGTCCTAGATTCGTCCGGTCAGTGTGTGTTTACATGCAGAATCATCCGTTGAATCCGTCGACATGTACGTAGGTACACTACACCGGCGTAGTGTACCTACGTACATGTTGATTTAAAACAGGAGCATAAATTGACCTTAACATAGAAAAAAGCAAAACAGAATGGCCTGTTCAGTAGCTTAGTTAAATGTAAAATCTTAAAGGTCCCATGACATGCTGCTTTTGGGATGCTTTTAGGCCTTAGTGCTTAGTGCATACTGTATCTGAAGTCTCTTTTATATAGACCTTAGTGGTCCCCTAATACTGTATCTGAAGTCTCTTTATATAGACCTTAGTGGTCCCCTAATACTGTATCTGAAGTCTCTTTATATAGACCTTAGTGGTCCCCTAATACTGTATCTGAAGTCTCTTTATATAGACCTTAGTGGTCCTCTAATACTGTATCTGAAGTCTCTTTATATAGACCTTAGTGGTCCTCTAATACTGTATCTGAAGTCTCTTTATATAGACCTTAGTGGTCCCCTAATACTGTATCTGAAGTCTCTTTATATAGACCTTAGTGGTCCCCTAATACTGTATCTGAAGTCTCTTTATATAGACCTTAGTGGTCCCCTAATACTGTATCTGAAGTCTCTTTATATAGACCTTAGTGGTCCTCTAATACTGGATCTGAAGTCTCTTTCCCTAAATTCAGCCTTGGTGCAGAATTCCAGCCACTAGAGCCAGTCCCATAATGAGCTTTCCTTAGGATGTACCATTTCTGTGTCTGTAGCTTTAAATGCTATTGAGGAGGAGAGAGAGGGGAGGGGGGGCAAGGTGGAGGGTGGGGGTGGTCTTGACCAGCTGCCATTTTGCTCGTTTGAAAGCCATGATGTCTCTCTCTCTCTCATGGAGGGGCCAAGTTCTCTGGGCGGGCCAAGCAGAGAAAGGGGAGGTAACCTTTCCCCTTATGACGTCATAAAGGGAAGATTCCAGATCGGCCCATTTCATTTCAGCTTTCATTTTCTCAAAGGCAGAGCAGGATACCCAGGGCTCGGTTTACACCTATCACCATTTCTAGCCACTGGGGGACCATAGGCAGGCTGGGGAAACTCATATTAATGTTAAAAAACCTCATAAAGTTAAATGTTCATGCCATGGGACCTTTAAACTTGGTTTGATAAAAATATGAATTAAAAACTTTGCAGCTGACGTTGATCTCTCCTCTCTGTCCGAGGAAGACGAGCTGTGCGAGCTGAAGCTGCAGAAGCCGATCACGTTGGCAGAAACTCTGCCGGCCAAAAAGACGGAGTCCCCGGAGAAAGAGGAAGAGAAGAAAGAGAGGGAGGGAGAGGAAGAGGGGGACGGAGAGGAAGAGGAGTATCTGAGAGCTCAGGTCTTGCAGCTGCTGCTGCAGCTGGACGAGACCAGAGAGGTTTCCCAAAGACACGAAGACAGTTTCCTGGAGATGCAAGGTCAGAAACGTAAAGATATTAAAGATAATGTTGTTATTAGAGCACATGATCTTCATCTTTATCTTCTGTCTGATCTCAGGTCTGTTGGAGGACGAGCGGCTGGCGAGCGCTCATCAGGCCGAGAGCTTCACCAGACAGATCCAGAGACTGCAAGGTGACGCACACCTCACATCCCAAAACACACACACCTCACATCCCAAAACACACACACCTCACATCCCAAAACACACACACCTCACATCCCAAAACACACACACCTCACATCCCAAAACAGACACGCACGCACGTGTTTGGATTCTAACAGCCTCCCAGACATCCAGCTACAGGAAGTTAGAACAGAAGTACAGAGAGTTGTTTCCATGCAGATGATACACCGTCTCATCTTAAAGACAGACAGACAGACCGACAGACAGAGAGATAGACAGACTGAGAGAGACAGACAGACTGAGAGAGACAAAGAGAGACAGAGAGAGGCAGACAGACATACATACAGAGAGATAGACAGACAGCAAGAGCCAGACAGAGAGACAGACATACAGAGAGAGACAGACAGCAAGAGACAGACAGACAGACAGACAGACAGAGAGAGAGAGAGAGACAGACATACAGACAGAGAGCCAGACAGACAGACAGACAGAGAGACAGACAGACAGACAGAGAGACAGACAGGCAGACAGAGAGACAGACAGACAAGTAGGTCTTTAACAGTTTTGGAAGTAAACCTCTGCTATGGTTTTGTGCTTCTGTTAGAAACGCCAACGGGAGAACGTCTCCACATGTTGAATTTGAACAACCTGAATGTATTTTATTTTAAAACTTGAATTTTTAATTGAACAACCTAACAATGTTATGGAAAGGATTTCTGAGGAGGTCGATCTTTCTGTTAAAGAGTAAGATCCTTTTTTTTAAAAAAAAACATCCGCGAAATTGCGTTCGCTAAACCCACCAGACTCCATGTAAATAAACAGTAATTTTATCATCGTAAAATACACTTCAATCACAGTCGACAGAAACAAAATCAAACTATCAAAAGCCATTTTGGATCATCTTTCCACTGACCCAACAATCACAACTCTAGTTTTGGTTGAAATAAACACATAGTTCACCCATTTACATCTGGAAATATGCTGGCTCTATACACGCTAAAAGTAGTGATTATTTACATGGAGTCTGGTGGGTTTAGCGCTAGCGACCTCAGAGCTGTTTCTGGTTAAACAGAAAGGTCTTAAAGAGGTTTTAAAGGTCTATCTCTGTAGGGATCCATCCCATAATGTTGTCAGACACTTAGAATAATAGTCTGAGTCTGTCAGCAGCAACAACAGAACTTTTAGTGGCTCTAACTGCTGTTCTGGATTAATACTGGACCAGTTTCAGAGATTGTTGTTCTCATCAGACACTCATACACAGAAACATGACTTTGCAGTTATTTGAGTAACTTAGTTTGTTGTGTGAATGAATGCAGCGGCGCTGCGGTCGCTGTAGGAGAATTTTGTGAACTCTGTCCTTATCAATAGTGATGGCCACATCTTGTTCTGCCCACGGTTCCCTGTTCGTGGACAATTCCTTGGTGAAGTCATAAATATTAAAGCGATTATAAAAAATATTCAATTCATCTGCAAGCTCAGAATCTGTCTTGCCATCAAAGGAGAGGTGTTTTTTATGATTAGATTGTAAGCCCATCATCGACTTCACACCGTCCGATGCAGGGCGTGACGTTCCACTACTCAATAGGGATTCAACTTTGTCCTTATATTTAAGTTTAGCTTATTTTAGCTCCCTCTTAACTTGCTTCTGCAGGTCATTATAGACTATGGCATCCCCCTGCTTAAAACTAATATTTCTCTGGTTAATGATACTTTTAACGCATTTGGTCACCCATGGTTTGTTATTTGGAAAAATAGAAATAGCCTTTTTGGGAAGTTTCACAGATTGTTGTTCTCATCAGACACTCAGACACAGAAACATGACTTTGCAGTTTTTTGAGTAACTTAGTTTGTTGTGTGAATGAATGCAGCGGCGCTGCGGTCGCTGCAGGAGGAGATGGACGGTCTGGAGGAGGAGAAGGAGAGCGAGTTGCAGGAGGTGAACGATGATCTCCGAGCGGCCCAGGAGGAGGTGCTGCTGCTGCAGGCCGAGGCCGAGGAGGCAGCGGCCGAGCGGGAGAACGACATCGCCTCGCTGCAGGAGGAGCTGTGTCGGCTGCGGGCGGAGCTGCAGCGTCTGCACGCGGCCGCGCCGAAGTACGAGCTGGAGATCAGCACGCTGAGAGCCGAGATCGGCAAGAAGAGACACGACACAGACGCAGGTAGGGCTGGGTGATATGGAGAAAACCCAAGTTGGTCAGCTTCTCCTCAGAACGCGTAGCTCCTATGGCGCCATTCTGATGCTACCAAGCCATCACCTCCCGTTAGCATCCCATTGACTGCCATTCATTCTGACGTCACTTTGACAGAGAATAACTTTACATCTGAAGAGTTTAAAGACTCTATTTGCCCATTGTTTATTTCTAAAGAAACACGACAATGTATAAAAGGCTCCATTACCTTGTAGCTCACGTTATGGCTCCGTAGCAGACGTTTTTATAAAAATAGGCTAACGATTGGGTCATAACCACGAGACTTACTGTCTCATAGTAGAGGAATTACCGTATAGTACAGGAGAAGCTCTCAGGCAGTTTGGACTTCCATTAGCTGTTTAAGTTTAATTCATAATGTTAACTATCATTTTAGTGATCAATAATTAGCCTGTGTCTATGTTATCTCCTTACATATACCTACGCTCTCCGTCTCTGCTAGATTGGGAATGATTGAGATTTCTCTTGGCACAGCTACCAGAAGACTTCCAACTTTCAGACAGGTTGCTCACGTCACATCTACGTCTTCAAGCTCAGTTGGAGGCTGCTCAGTAACACTCAGCCATCACCGGGAAAGAGACTTCACTGGTCTCCGTCCAGGGACACGGGACCTGCTGGTCCATTATATATACTGTCTATGAGAAAATCAGATATCACGATATTCTTGTCCTAATATCTCAATGTCGATTTTGTGGCGATATTATAGGGTTGACAATTGGTGCTTATAAAAAAATATCTTCACAATGAGATTTCAGATAAATAATCTTCAGTAATGTAGATGTAATGACTAAATGGATAAAGGTAAAAATAATAGAAGAGCTAGAACAGTCTGGTAACACAGAAAATCTCTTTACTGTAATGCAGCATTTAAAACCAGGAAAAGACAACACTTAAAGTGTAACACACCAAAATGCAACCTAGAGTCTTTTTGTGAATGTACCCGAGTCAACCTTTGTTTAAAAGCATATTTAGGACGGAATCACCACTTTTAAGATTTACCGTATTCTCATTTTTAGGTCAAATGACCTTTTGAATGGGAGTGCTAGGGGGGCTACACTTTGACGCTGTCAAGGTTTTTGACTTGTGTCCGATATTTTTTTGACTTTTTTTTGTTTACGTTTTTCAACACATTCGATGTATTTTTTCCAGGTTTGACATATTTTTTAAATTTTTTTTATTGACGTCATGGTTGCAGTCTACACATCGTTAAAGGGACATTATTTTTTTTCCTCTTAGCTGTAGTTATTTCAGAGTCTGGATTGTTTTTGCGTGAGTTGCCATCGGCCGTAGAGATGCATGCCTTCTCTTCATACAGCATGGTTCAATGTCAAACCTTCTACTTGCTCAAAGTCAATTTTTACTGGCCCCTATACAAACTGTTTTTGTCGAAGAAAACATACGTTAAAAGAAAACATTGAAAGCGTCAACAGGCGCTGAAAATAAAAGTTAGAAAGCGTCAAAACATATATGGTAACTAGGGGTGTGCAAAGCAGCCGGTATTTGTATCTGTATTTGTATTTGTTGAGGGGGAAAAGTATTTGTATTTGTATTTGAGTAAAATTCAAAATAGGCGTAAAAATCCTTCTAATCTTCTAATTTACGTTATAGTGTAAGTATTCTTTACATTAACGTTACTCTGTCAACAGCCTATTGTCTAAATGACCGAGCTAACAGAGCTAGCTACGTAAACAGAGCGAACATGAGAGCACCCGACTGCAGACGTCAATAACGCAGCGTAATGGAATAATCTCCCGATCAAACTCCGCTTCCCAAAAGTTAAAAACTACCTCCGGAACCCAGTTAAGGTACAAAAAATCTATTCAACAAAAATAGTGATGCAGTTAAGTGTTTTTCCGCTCAGCCGAGCCCTCTCTGTTGCTGTGTGGAGCAGCCTGTGTCAGTCACCTCTTTTACTCTTTTCCCCTCCCCCGACTCCTGAACGTCACTCACTCACTCACTCACTCACTCACTCACTCACAATACAAATATTTTTTTAAGTATTTGCTCAAAATAAGTATTATTTGTTACGTTATTTGTGCCTTTCCGAATTCCGTATTCAGGTTCGGCTCCACCCCTAATGGTAACCCATCTGTCTGGAGCTTAGCTCCGCCCAAGATGATTCTGATTGGTTTAAAGAAATGCCAATAAACCAGAGCACATTTTCCTCCCACCCAGGAATGCTGTGTGGACTAGTCAGACCTTCCTCCGCAGAGCTGTGGAGGAGGGTCTGGCTAAGTGAGACTAGTCCGCTGCAGGTATATATTACAGTAAACTAAAACTTTAACGAAAACAAAGATTTCAACAAACTTCAACAAAAGCTACAAAAAGCGCCAAAAGAGACGTAAATAAACCCCGTAAACTGTTGTCTGCTGGAGAACTAAACAGTTAAAGGTGCAGTAGGTAAGACTTATAAAACTACCTTTCTGTCATATTTGCATATTTTATGACCCTATGTTCCAGTAGAACTACATGAAGCAGGTCATTAAAATAAATCCAGCTCCTCTGGCTCCACCTACAGCCTGGAGAGAGATTTACAAAAATACACAGCTCCCTGTTCAGATGCACCAATCAGGGCCAGGGGGGGTGTCTAACTGTTCAGATGCACCAATCAGGGCCAGGGGGGGTGTCTAACTGTTCAGATACACCAATCAGGGCCAGGGGGGTGTCTAACTGTTCAGATGCACCAATCAGGGCCAGGGGGGGGGTGTCTAACTGTTCAGATACACTAATCAGGGCCAGGGGGGGAGGTGCCTAACTGTGTGTCAGTCACTGCTCATGCACACGCATTCATTCTCCCTTGTGGGGGGAGGGGCTTAGGAGACCGTTTTGGGCTTTAACAGAAAGGGGGGGAGGGACTGAGAAGTTGTCGATGTTGACATTTTTTGCTAAGTCCTGGATCTTCACAATCCTACCTACGGCACCTTTAAGTTGAGTTAAGTTGATCAACCTGGTAGTTATCTTTACACATTTGAATCAGTTTACATGTGATATATGATGAGTATCTGCTATGAAATGTGTGTGTTAATCTGAACTTGGTCTCTCTGACAGATGAACGTCACGACAACAAAGATCTGAAGCAGCAACGAGACACGTGAGTGGTCCAATCAGCTGTACAATCTTCACCGGTCTGTTTGTATTTATGTGTCTATGATAACCATAAACATAGTCTCTATGTCCACGACCTTCCATTCCGGTGCCGCCGAATGTGCGTCCCCTTCCTCTGTCTCTGTGTTGGCGTTCTAACCTCCAGTGGATCTATGAGGACTATGGTTAACTGCTCCTCAGATCTCTGCAGGGTAAATCCAGACAGCTAGCTAGACTATCTGTCCAATCTGAGTTTGCTGTTGCACAACTAACGCCGGGAACGCACCACACGCTGTTACGCCACGATTAGCCGTGAAGCATAGATTCGTGCTTGGTGTGTGTGTGTGTGTGTGTGTGTGTGTCGCTGTAGACCAGCTAAGAAGTGAAGACAGCCAAAATCTGCGTAAACCTGGGTGTTTTATTTTGAAATGTCTTTTATTTTGTAAAGTATTCGGCTGCTCTGTGGCCTTCCTGTATGTGATTACCTGCCCGGCTCGACACATTCGCTCGCAGCTCACGGAAAAAATAGACCTTCCTCCTCCGCAGCGCCGTGGAGGAAGGTCTAACCATAAACAGACTCACCCTCTGACAGGTGTGATGATGTGTACCTGGCGGTCACTGACACCGAGCAGGTGAAGGCGGACTCTTACATCACTCTGTCTCAGTCCGGTGACGGGGAACACCGGGGCCGACCCTCGGAGGACCCTGAGTCCCCGCCGGTCTCCATCTCGGAGGTCAGCGTCCTGAAGGTCCAACTGAGACGAGCCGAGGAGACGGCTCACAAAGTCCAGACGGAGGTAACAGAAGACAAAACTGTCTGTCTCATATTTCCTCAAACAAACTAGGGATGCACCAAATCCAGATTTTTGGGGTTCTGCCGAATACTGAATCCACTGGTTGAGATTCTGCTGAATCCTCGTCCCATCCTCAGTCCATGAACACAGTAAACTCATTAATGAAGTAAACAGTGACTGTCCTTCCTTTGCCGTACCTGAAGTTGCTGCATTTTGGCTGCTGTCTGTAGATTCCTTCATCACAACTCGTATTCTTCCAGATGTTTCATACCAGATGTTGTAACAGCGGTGATGTTGTGTATAGTTTAGGGTCCTCGCCACCACCAGACTAATCAGCATTGTAAATTGAACATGTAGCTGGACTTGAATGGCCTTCTTTAGACTGAAAGTACTGCCAAACTACACTTTTTCTGCTCACCAGTTCCATTTTCACTTTCTCACAGCCTGCTGCATTGAACGCTCCACCTACGTAAACACCTTCCTGTAATCAACGGCGCCGTCATTACGGCGACCAGCGTAGCGCGCGGAGTGCAAGCGTAGAAACCGAACCGCGTCAAAAAGCCCACTATTCGGCCGAAGCTGAATCCTGGATTCGGTGCATCCTTGAACAGAACCACATAAAAACACAAACATAGGCAAATCCAAAAAGATTATTAATTGCATAATATTTGTGTGTATTGTCAACAATATTAAATGTGTCAAACTGAATGTTCTCTGAGATTAAAATGAAGCAGGACTGTAGATTATTAAGGTCACACCTGCATAAAGCCAAAATCAATTAATTTGAGAGTAGTTATAGAGTCAGGTTTTATTCTCTATTCTAGAAATGAGAATTACACAAAAAAAATGTTTTGTACTCTCGTACTGACTGGATGTGTAATTTCTCCTCCAATATATTGATCTTCACCAAAACAAGCGAAAGCATTAGATACCTCCGCCATGATCTGTGATTGTCTTTTTGTCAGTGTGACGGTTTGAAGGGCGAGCTGGGCGTCCTGCAGCAGCTGTACGACAGCAGCCAGCGGGAGCGAGCGGCGCTCCAACAGGAGCTGCAGCGCTGCAAGGCTGAGCTGCAGAAAATGGAGGGCAGTAAGTCGCAGGTGAGAGGCCAACGGTCGATGGCTCAGGTATAAGGGGGGGGGGTTGTTCCAGTCACCTGTATGTGATTCCTGACTTTCCTGATGCTTTCAAAATCTGTTTTGTTGTCTAAAGCCTAGGGTTGGGCGGTATCCAAATTTTGATAGTGTCAAACCTCCTCCCTATTTTTCCGCGGTATACGGTATTACCGTGACTAATTAAAAATGATGACGTAAGGCTCAGACGGCGTCACCAAACTGTTGGCTTCACCGTTCAGAAACTGAATACCAAACACTAATACTGAAACAATAACAACATAACAACAACTTACAAAAAACTACGTTCTCCTCCACACTGTCACATGATGACAACCACACATAATTACATACATTATATTTAATATTTAATCCTTGTCTCCTATATAAGTGCATTGCATTTTTTTAATGACGGTATTGAAACTGATACCGTTGCTATTTTTAAGACCCCACAGTATACCGTATTACCGCCCAACCCTACTAAAGCCCCATTCGCACGGGATAAGTATTACCTAGTGACCTCGAGTCATTTGTAATAACTGCGAGGTCGTCTGTGATCTTAAAGGTGCAGTAGGTAAGGCTTGCAAAACCAACTTTCTGTCATATTTGCTGAAACTGACCCTATGTTCCAGTAGAACTACATGAAGCAGGTAATAAAAAATAAAAAAAATTTGGCTCCACCTACAGCCTGTAGTGCCACCGTTCCCTGTTCAGATGCACCAATCAGGGCCAGGGGCTTCAGTACTTTAAGCTGAATATTTCAGCAGTTTAGTCAGTACTTTAAGCTGAATATTTCAGCAATTTAGTCAGTACTTTAAGCTATTTATTTCAGCTGCTTATCCAATACTTTAAGCTAAATATTTATATATCTTACATAACTGCATCATCATAGTGTTCAGGTGCTACAGCTGATATATTCTTTTATCAAATCATGATTTTAATTTAGTTGAGCTTCTCCACACTCTTTCCATGTAGCCCCTGCGGTACAAGTTCCCCTGGTTTGGGAATCACTGGTCTAACACTGTCTTGGTAAAGTTGGTACATTACTGTGCCGGGTGTCCGGTAGAAACACAGTTTAGAGTTTTAAAGAAATGTTAACAAGGTCCGACATTTCTCTCAGGCTGAAGCGTTAATGTAATCTTGTAAAATAATCAAATATACTGAACTAAATTATAAATGCAACACTTTTGTTTTTTGCCCCCATTTTTCATGAGCTGAACTCAAAGATCTAAAACTTTTTCTATGTACACAAAAGGCTTATTTCTCTCAAATATTTTTCACAAATCAGATACTGACTGGTTTTCGGACCCCCTCTGACCCCCCCAATACAGTAAAACTGCACATTTTAGAGTGGCCTTTTATTGTGGCCAGCCTAAGGCACACCTGTGCAATAATCATGCTTTCTAATCAGCATCTTGATATGCCACACCTGTGAGGTGGATGCATAGATTTAGACAGATTTGTGAACAATATTTGAGAGAAATAAGCCTTTTGTGTATGTAGAAAAAGTCTTAGATCTTTGAGTTCAGCTCATGAAAAATGGGGGCAAAAACAAAAGTGTTGCGTTTATAATTTTGTTCAGTGTAAAACAATTCAAGGTAAGTGCGATACCGACACACAATGAGACCTGTTTGACGATATTCTTCAAATCCATGATTTGTACCATGATGTCTGTCCGTGTGTAGTGTGTGCATGCGGGTCGATAACAGCTTTGCTGAAACTTTCTCCGGTCGCCTCATCTGTCATTCTGCTTTCTGGTCTGCAGGAGCTTCAGCTCTACTCACGTTGCTGGTTTTTGAGCGTTTTGTTGTGTCGCTGCTGGGCAGTTTGTTTTCGTCAAAGCAGTCATCTGTCTGTTTCTACTTCTGCTCAATTTACCGCTTCCTCCGTATACAGCCTTCAGGAAACTATGGGTTTATTCAGTTATCAAATGATAAGAAACAGTGAAGTGTACTGACAGTCGAGGTCCATCTGATTGGCTGATAACATATCATGTGTGGAACATCTCCTTCAATCCAAACATACAGATGTGGATTCTGTTTGCCTGATCTCACTATTCTTCAGAGGTGTGGACAAGTTTTCATATTGGACTCTACTAGTGTCAAAAAAGGACTTTGACCCAAATGACTTATGACTTCACAAAGACTTGAGCCCCAAAATAACAAGATGCAGAGGAGTCTTGAGACGAGACTTGGGATTGGGTCCTGGACTTAGGATTTGCCTGTTTTGAATGAACACTTGACTTGTGGATCCAAACAAGCAACAAACTTGGAACTCAACCTTGGATTTGAGTGTCAAGACTTTAAACTAAATTGTACTTGCATTTAGGGCGATCAGTCAAAACTTGAAATTTGACATGGGACTGGAATTGGATTTTTTAAAACTTTAGACCTGTGATTTGCGTGTCTAAACTCCAGAGCGGGACTTGGCTTTCTCAACTGGGGACTGGTGACTGGGGATATAGGTCTTGGCTGTCTTAAGGCTCTGACACACCAACCCGACGGCCGACAGTCAGCAGAAAAGGCAGTCGGACTGATCAGTCGGCTCCCCGAGGTCAAAAAAGTGCCTCAGAACACACCGAAGCGATGCCGACTTGAGCGTACGTTCTGCGTGTGCGTGAGACGTAATACGTCTCTATAACAGCAGGCGGCCCTAATACATATTGTCGGCCAAAAAGTGAAAACCGGAAATGATGGAACATCTTTCTAGACCTCGTAAACACAGAGCACGCTGTCGTCAGTCATTGTTTTCATCAGAGAGTGCTGATAGTAGTCAAGAAGGATTGTTGTTGTCATTACTCGCTGAACGGAAGAAAATACGATGGATAGTAATAAGAAGATACTGGCGTTGTCAGCTCCGGTTCTCTTGTGCACTGATTGGCTAGTCAAGGGCTAGCACTCCACCAATCAGATTGGTCATTGAGTCCGATTGCCCACTGGCATTCAACAAGTCAAATCGGCCCAAATGAAAGCCGACGGCTCCTCAGATGGACAACGGCACGGAACACACAGAACAGACTCGAGTCACCGACCTCACCAGACGGTCGGTAGTCGGGTTGGTGTGTCAGAGCCTTTAGACCAGACTTGCTGCTAAACTGCCTTGACTTAGGACTTGACTTGTGAGTTGGCATGGGACTTGAATGTCCAACCTTGAGACATCCCTGTCTTGACTCTGGACTTGCTACTTGACTTAAGACTGCAAACCGGACAAGGGAGGTTTAACTTGAGGCTTTACTCGGGGCTTACCTGTTCTGACTTGGTACTTAGATCTTCACTCGAGACCTGAGACTAGACTCTGGACTTGTCTCAGAGACTTGACTTGGCATTGGGTATTGAACTTAAAACTAGACCTTGAACTGGAATGTCAAGACTTGAGACTATATTTGGGATTTACAAGTCTTGACTTGGGATTTCCTTTCTTCATTTGGGAATTGACTTGAGATTTGATTTGAGATTTGGGACTGTCTGTCTTGACGTGGGACTGGACTTGTAGCTTGACTCAGGACTGGAGTGTCGAAGCTTGAGACTTAATTTGGGACTTGTCTTGACACTTTGGACTTGCCTTTCTGAGATTTGACTTGATGTAGGTCTGGACTTGTAGCTTGTCTAAGGACTTGAGAGTTGAAGCTTGAGACTTAACATGGGATTCCCTCCTTGAGACTTTACTTGGGACTTGATTTTCTTGACTTAGGACTTTCTTTGAACTTTGGACATGATGTAGGACTGGACTTGTAACTTGACTAAGGACTTGAGTGTCATGTGTTATGGATTTACCTGCCCTAACATGCAAGTCTTGACTTGGGACTTGTAAACAGTGACTTGTTCCCACCTCTGCTCCGTTCCATTATTTCATTCACTTGTCCTCCATAGTTGTAGTTTACCTCAACGTTAACCTTTTACTCACACTGCAGTGCTGCTGATTGAGTCCATTGTAAAGGCAGCACTTCAAAGTGTCGGCAGAGATCTTTAAATGACAAGATGTTGATGTTTTTAACTTTACTCTGGTGGTGATAAACTGCTACTGAAGCTTTCCATCTTGTCTTTTACCATCTTTGAAGTCGTTCTCAAATTGCCTGCTCTTTCTGTTTACTCCCTTCATCATCATGTTTTTATCTGTTCGCCGTCACTTTGCACAATAAACTTGATCAAATTCTCTGTATATTTGATGGTTTTTGATGCTCACCCTGCCTGCAAATCCACCTGCTCCTCTTTTCTTTTTCTATCCATAATTTTATCTGTTGTCTTCTGTTTTTGTTTGCTCCCTGCTCGCCTTTCCTCCCGACACGTTCTGACTTTAATATCCTGATTATTTTATGGTTTTATTTTCTCTTACACGCCCCTCTCTCCATGCTCCCCTACACTCCTACCTTTTGTCTTTTTCCCAGAACTGCACTGGTCCGTCTGAGCCCCCTGTTCTCTCCATCCCCTTCATAGGAATGATTGTTATAGTGGCCTTGATTTGGTGCTGGTTGGAGGAGCTGGTGCTGTAGAGGGGACCAGGTATGGCCACGCCCTTCTTTCTCTACCGCTAGACGCTCTGCTTCTTTTAGCATCCGAGAGTGGCTGAATCACTGGGTTGCATCCAATCTAACTGCCTCTATAGAGTTTCTTCTCTCCTCTGTGACAGTAAACTGAATATCTCTGAGTTGTGGACATAACAAGACATTTGAGGACGTCATCTTGGGCTTTGGGAAACACTGGTTCACACATTTTCACAGTTTTCTGACATTTTAAAGACCAAACAACTAATCTATGCACCTAGAAACCAATCCACAAAGATGAATCAACAATGCAAATAACTTGTAAGTCCTGTGACGCACCAAAGTTTCAAAGTCGGTGTTTAAACGTGATTGACACAACGTGCGGTTGTATTTATTTTGTGAACGTGAACCAATTTGAGACGGAAAATTCAAACTTTGTGTTCAAAGGCCTTCAGTCATAATATATGACAACTTTTGGTAAAGGTCTAAATCTTTCATATTTATTCTTACAAGATTATTTAATCCAATAGAAAAGCAAAGTCCTTTCCCCAACCCATCGGACCTTAATCGGAAAAAAATATCTCCCGAACTGAGACTTTCTTCACTTGTTAAATTGTCTTTTAAACTGACAAACATCATGTGTGTAATTCATGGCTCAATTCAAACTACCGGACACATTTTTACTGAAATAAGGTCCCTCGGTGGACACAGGAAGGGGCGGGACTTCATCGTCTCAAACCGAGAAGCAGTGGCAGCAAAAACTGTCCTGTCCTGTTAGTAGTGTCCTGAGGAGTGTCCCGGGACAGTCATGGGAGTCACAGGACAGTAGGGGTGGTACGGTTCACAAAATCCACGGTTCGGTTCGTATCACGGTTTTAGGGTCACGGTTTTCGGTTCTGTACGGTTCTTGTTATTTTGTCTTTTAATCTTTAACACTCCAGAAATATACTTCAGCATATGATATAATGCTAAAATTAGCATATTGAATGCATGTTGCACAATACATGCACACAGTGGCAGTTAAATCTATTGTTTTATTTCCGCTGTCATCATAGGTAACATGAAATCCAAAATGTTCCCACACACCAGACTATATACGACGCTGGAGCATCCTCCAACTCCGGGCAGCCTTCCTCATCTCTCCACCTGACATCTCTACAGACTTCCTCATCGCTCCCACTTACCATTTCTGCACGTGACGTGACCTGCAGCACTCCACACTCCACCTGAGTAGCGGTCGGCTCGCCGCCTCTCAAAATCTGAGGAAAATCTTTTAAACTGACCTTTGTCGATCAAAAAAACAGACCGATTCAGCAACTGTATGACCTATTTCTCGCTTAAAATGTTTTCAGAAACACTTTTCGGTAAACTATTTTCGTAAAATACGAGATCGTATTCAGAACGAGACGGTATTAGAGTCTGTTTTGAAATTCGGGAGCAGCAAGAACCACGTGACGCGTTCGTCCAATCAGCTGCCATGTGTTGCGTTCGTCACGCTCAGCCCCCTCGTCGTTTATATACTGTCTATGGTCGTTTCCAGTAAGTGTTTTAACATAGGTGTGTAAAGTGGGCACTACGGCAGTAAGTGGTTAGTGCACGTTAACAGTGGACTGACGAACCGTGAGACGCACACACGCTCCGAACCGAGACATGCGAACCGAGCGGTTCGGATGTTTTTTCATGAACCGTACCATCCCTACAGACAGTCTACAGGACAGTGTCTGACTGTCCCAGGACAGTGTCTGGGAGTCACAGGACAGTGTCTGACTGTCCCGGGACACTCCACAGGACACTACTAACAGGACAGGACAGTTTTTGGTGCCACTGCTGCTGCTCAAACCTTTTGTTGTTAACTGTGTTTCAGAGTCCAGGAGTCTTTTCTTCACTCACGTTATTTAATCTCTTTCTCCGCAGAGCGACACTGAAGGCTGGAATCTGGCGGTGGCAGTTGTTGCCGTGGCAGCCATTGTAGTTCTGGTCGTCCCCAGCTTCACCCGGGGGGCCTGAGGACTACACAGGAAGTGACCTCACTCTGGGATTGCCGTCACCCATCCAGCTCATACTGTACACGTCGCTGTCCTGATGTCTGCTTGTCGCATCACCGAGACGTTTTCACCCGAAGGCCACAGACGTCCGGGAGTTCTGGAGGGGAAAGCAATACCAATTTTTAGACAATAAAACCACGCAGTCGTCTGCAAAGACTCGAAACTCTCCCTGCAGCCCGGCGCTGTGCAGAAGGTCAGTTGGTTGATTTGTTGATCGGCCAAGGGTCGAACTGGAAGTCGTCTTTCTGCTTTGCTTTTAAAACATGTTCGGTAACACTTTACTTGAAGGTATCTACATAAGAGTGACATGAACCCTAACTCTAACCTAACTTAGTTTATTAACAAAAACAGAATTTCCTTAGAGCTGAAACTCCCGTATATTATGTTCCAATTGATTGATTAAACATTTGGTTTGTAAAACCAAAAGTTATTTCTATTTATAAAAATATCACACAGAGAAAAATAGCAAATGTATTGTATTTCAATGATCAGTTGATTATTTGTTGTTGGAATCGTTCCAGATCTTAAATTCTTTGCCTTATTGTTCGGTGCTGGATTAAAATAATAATTTGCACTCGCTGAGTTGAGGAAAGAGATAACTGTACCAGATGAAATTAGATTCTTTTAAAAGGCCTACATTAACTCTGCTTTAGTCCTGCTTAAAGCTGTATATAATCATGTGTTTGTCCAAAAATTTTTTTAATATTCATAACTTTTATAACTAGGGATACACCGAATCCAAATTTTTGGGGTTCGGCCGAATACCGTAAGATTCTGCCGAATCCGAAACTGAATACCAAATCCTCCTCCCATCCTCAGTCCATGAACACAGTAAACACATTAATGAAGTAAACAGTGACTGTCCTTCCTTTGCCGTACCTGAAGTTGCTGCATTTTGGCTGCTGTCTGTAGATTCCTTCATCACAACTCGTATTCTTCCAGATGTTTCATACCAGATGTTGTAACAGAGGTGATGTTGTGTATAGTTTAGGGTCCTCGCCACCACCAGACTAATCAGCATTGTAAATTGAACATGTAGCTGGACTTGAATGACCTTCTTTTGACTGAAAGTACTGCCAAACTACACTTTTTCTGCTCACCAGTTCCATTTCCACTTTCTCACAGCCTACTGCATTGAACGCTCCACCTACGTAAACACCTTCCCGTAATCAACGGCGCCGTCATCATGTCGACCAGCGTAGCGCAAGCGTAGGGTTCGGTTCGATGGAAAAAAATTCTAAGGTTAGGCAGAAATCGAACCCCGTCAAAAAGCCCAATATTCGGCCGAATCAGAAGCCGAATCATGGATTCAGTGCATCCCTGATTATAACATTTACATTACATGTCATTTAGCTGACTCACAATTGCTATATATGTCAGAGGTAGTGTCTTGCTCAGGGACACATTGGTTGATGTATCACAGTGGGAATTGAACCCAGATCTCCCACACCAAACGCATGTGTCATATCCACTGCACCATCACCACCCAACTTAACAGATTTATTTTGTAGCATGAGAAAAACAGCAGATCTAAGAAAATAACCAGCTTTATTTGACCTATATATCTCTTGACAGATACATTTAAAAAGTCTGTGTTTGTATGTTTATAGTACCAAACAAGTATAGCATGTACAGCAGTAAGAAAACACTTCTTTTTAAACTTTAGTAAAGGTATTTGTTGGAGCCGAATCATTCCAATGAGAGATTTTTTGTTTTGACTGATTTCACTGTGCCAGTTTCAAACTCAGATTGAGCCGGAGTTGCTTTAAATTATAGAGGAATATTTTATTTATAATATTTTTAATTTTTTTTTTTTCACAGTAGATGCAACAGTTTGTTTTTCTTGTTTTTTTAAAGAAAGCTGAAAGAGCAGTATATGTTGTAGAGAAAAATGTTGATAATGTTAGGAAAGAAGTGTAACTATATGCTGCTATCATCTTATTTAAACAGATGTTTTATTATTTGACTTTATTGGGGCCGATTAAATCTCTTCTCTGTCTTTTGCAAATAGACACGTTTCAGTTTTTAAATGGATCCTGATTCATGTTTACATTTAAGTGGTGACCAAATAATCATAGAAATTATAATCAGATCAATGACTGTGATCCTTTTTAGGTTGGAATCAGGTATTTAGGTTAAAAACAAAAAACTCTTAATTGTTTCAACTGTCTTCATTTGTGATGACGCATGACCAATTTTAAAGAACTTTAAAATAAAAGACATTCCAGTTTAAATACAAGCACTATAGCCATATGACACTGTAGAGAATTTAAATATATAACTAAACCTTCCTTGCTCGCTCTGTTAAGTGTGGGCAAAATATCTGAAATATTGTACTGAATGAGAAAAGACTGAACTGTGAAATTAAGTTATTGTGACAAAGCAGGCCTTTAATAAAATGTAGCAATTTGATAAAGTGATATATACGGTATAGTGTGGTTAATAACAGGACATTGGTTAGGATACAACAGGCCCTTTGTTGTTTTAAATGATAATGTGTCATTTATAACTGTTAGAGTTTTTGCATGACAGTAAGACATGTAGTTACTAGGGCTGCACGATATAAGGAAAATATGCGATAACGTTATTGAATATCTTGATAACGATATAACTTGCAATAAATAAACAGATATTAGGCCTCCTGCACACTGGCTGCGTGTCTGCTGCGTGGCGTTTTCTACGTCTTTACCCACCAGAAAGGTGTCTGACTGCTGCTGCTAGCCTTGTCTGGACACATGGAGGTTTGCCATGAACATAAATATATTCTGATCTGATTACAGCAGAGACAACGTCGGCAGTATTGACGGAAAAATAGGCTCCTTCTGGATTGACAGGTGGAATATTTGAAAATCGATTATTATTATTATTTTAAATGACATTTATATCTGCATTTATGTCAAAACCTCGAGACTTTCAAACATCAACATGTCATTTATTAAATGTATTTGTGTCTAAATGACATATAAACATCTTTTAGTATTCTATGTTGCTTGGAAACGCTTCCAACACGCTGGCATGTGGCGTGAAAAACAGGCGTCAGTTCTATTTCTAGCATGCACGCGTTTTTGAGACGTGCATGTCACGCAGGCAGTGTGCACGCTCTAACCTGTTACCATGGGAGCCGAAATAAAGACGGACACGCCACACAGCTGACACGCTCACGCCACACAGCCAGTGTGCAGGAGGCCTAAAAGTGCTCGTCTGTGAATAATTGTTAATCAGTCGGTTCTTATGTTTGTTTTTATTTTAATTTGTCGGTAAAAACAGAAACTCTTCCTGTACCTGCATGCTAATGTCACTCTGTATTATTAAAAAAAAAGTTCTTCCGATGTTTTTCCGCTTTTTTTTTGTTTGTTTTTCGTTGCTTTTTTGTCAAAAAAGTTTTTTTAAAAGCAACAAATGCACGGAAGAAGGCGACGAAAACAGTGTCCTAAAAATCTGTGTCGTTATTTTCACTTTTTTGACTTTTTTCCCCGACTTCCTTGTGAGGTTTTTGTCGTTTTTTGCGTAGTTTTTGTCGGAGCTTTCTGTGTTTTTGTCGCTTTTTCAAAAGAAAGTATCTGGTAAAAACTTGCTGAAGAAGCGTGCGAGTTGACCCACTAAACTCTCTGTAACTTTATTATTAACTACTGTATTTTTTTAATACTTGGTAATGGTTTGTACTGCACAAAGAATAGTTCCAGTTTGATTCTTAGTTTATTTTCATACAGCTGATTAGACCGTAGCGAAGAGGTTTTGTAAAATGTTAGCAGAATAATGTAGCAGTAGAAACAGAGAGGATGGATTGATTATAGGTTCACTGATATCTACCAGCTCATATTTTTGGTAAAAAATATTTTTACATTTATGTAAAAGTTCCTTTTCTATCACAGCACGAACAGTTTTTATTCCAGATCGTAATTCTGATACAAAAATGCGAAAAGGAAATGTGTTTACCTAACCTGGTTGACCCCAGACCCTTCTCAGCTGTAACTGAGAGGGGTCTGGGGAAGCTTCATTCACAGGCCATTTCCAAAGGGGCGTCACCAACGGACGCCGTTCAAATGCCTCTGGGCGCAATTGGATAGTCCTTCAACCAATCAGACCAACGATCCAGGTGACGTAGCAGCGACAGCGGCATCAACGGGTTGCTGCGCTTTGGTGGCCGCCATGTTGAATGTAAACAAAAAGCAGCTCCCCGTCGCTGCGCTATCGTCATCTTGTAAAGCCCGCCTCAATGGTTGTGATTGGTGTAAAGCCCGCCTCAACGGTTGTGATTGGTGTAGAGCCCGCCTCAACGGTTGTGATTGGTGTAAAGCCCTCCTCAACGGTTGTGATTGGTGTAGAGCCCTCCTCAACGGTTGTGATTGGTGTAGAGCCCCTTCAACGGTTATGATTGGTGTAGAGCCCGCCTCAACGGTTATGATTGGTGTAAAGCCCGCCTCAACGGTTGTGATTGGTGTAAAGCCCGCCTCAACGGTTGTGATTGGTGTAAAGCCCGCCTCAACGGTTGTGATTGGTGTAAAGCCCGCCTCAACGGTTGTGATTGGTGTAGAGTCCGCCTCAACGGTTGTGATTGGTGTAGAGCCCGCCTCAACGGTTGTGATTGGTGTAAAGCCCGCCTCAACGGTTGTGATTGGTGTAGAGTCCGCCTCAACGGTTGTGATTGGTGTAAAGCCCTCCTCAACGGTTGTGATTGGTGTAGAGCTGGCCTCAACGGTTGTGATTGGTGTAAAGCCCGCCTCAACGGTTGTGATTGGTGCCTCGATTTGGAAAAATTGGAAATGGGCTTGAATGGGCTCTTGGCCAGACGGACTTGCAGAGAAAATCTGAAATTTACTGGAAGTTCGTCAGGGTTTTCCCAGGCTAAGTTTACTTACATTTCACAGCAAATGTAAGACAAACCTGTGAACTGTTTCTCTTATGTTCATCGATTTCTTTTCTTATATCTGACTCTGATATGAAACAATGCAGCTCCGAACGTTTTTCACATCGCACAAAATTACGTCTCTGGTTTGCAAGAAGCAACAGAAACTTATTAAAAGAAATCCTGAATACTTCATACTGATATCAGAAACTTATATCAATCCGTCCTTAGCTGTGTTCAGACAAAAGCTATCTTAGCATTGTCAGCTCTAATGTTAGCTATCTTAGCTATGTCTGATCTAACGTTAGCTATCTTAGCTATGTCTGATCTAACGTTAGCTATCTTAGCATTGTCAGCTCTAATGTTAGCTATCTTAGCTATGTCTGATCTAACGTTAGCTATCTTAGCTATGTTTGATCTAATGTTAGCTATCTTAGCTAGGTCTGATCTAACGTTAGCTATCTTAGCAATGTCCGGACCAAAGTTAGCCAGCTGAAGACAGCTCAGTGTTGCATGTTAGATTTAGAGAAGTAACTAAAGGAGTAGATTCAGATGCTGTAGCAGCTGTAGAAGTAGCCAACGCTCGGTTAGCATAGCAGTGTTAGCGGTAGCATGAGCGCTGTAATCGAATTCTTCCAAAAGTTACTTTAGAATAGTTACTCTGCTTATTGACTATTTTTGTAGTTCAAAGTAAAACAGTTGGATGTTCTTAAAATATTTTCGTTGTCTGTCTTTTTGCCGGATGTTTCAGATACCGGTTTAGGACGTGGCTACCTTAGCTTAGCTTAGCACAAACACTGTAAGCCAGGGGAACGTGCTAGGCTAGCTTGATCAAAAGAGAAAAAACACCTTAGAAAAACTCTTTTACATAATATATTTTGTCTTTGTTGGTAGCTGGTATACAGCTAACATTATAAATGTTATGTCAGGTGTTAGCTAGCCAAAGTTATGAAACCACAAACAGTTAACACATCCAACTTTATGCTAAGCTATTTGTAGTTGTTATTATAGCAACAGTGGTTTTTGTGTGTAGCTCACTGGTGTTAAACTTCAGCACAAGTTGCAACAAGACTCTGGCACACCGTCTGACTTGCAAAGATGAATTCTGTTTCTGTTCCTCCAACCTTTTGTCACTCCGAACACACACCTGACCAAGCATCCGTATTTTACGCGACGGGAGTGAGAATGTGTTGGTTCCTCTCTGTATTTATGTGTCTGTTTCTGTAAAAGAACATTTAGTCTCGCTGCTGTTTCTTCTGCTTCTGTTTAACCCTCCTGTTGTCCTCGGCTCAAAACCCGTTTTCAAAAAGTTTCTATTATATCACAAATTTGGGTTTCTTTCAACCAAATTGTTAAAAAAAAAACGTGGATGGTTCCATACAACTAGTAAAGTAAATCATCAGTTCACTACTTTCACTGAATTATGGTGTTGTATTCAATTTTATGGCATTTGAAAAAAAAAATGATAAAAGAATGAAAAAGGGCCAAAAACATCGGGGGGGGGGAAGCGACAAAAGTGTCGAAAAAGACGGCCAAAACGTTGACCAAAAAGTTTTAATTTTGACCCAGAAAAACCTTTATTTAACCAGGTAGGCCGTTGAGAACAGGTCCTCATTTGCAACGGCGACCTGGCCAAGGAAAGCGTAGGCGTGCAAGACAATAAATAGTTTCACATTCAATACAAGAACACAGAATACAATATGCTTCATAAAGTGCAGAATAAGTGGGCATTACAAATGCCGGCACGTAGTGAGGTGTAAGTAAGTCAATGGATATGCAATATACATGAACAGAGAGTCTATATGACTGCTGAGATGGTGTAAAGAGTCAGTAAACAGATACTCTAGTGGTCTAGTTAGTGAGGTATATCAGTTATAACACAATGTATATGAATAGACAGTCTAGTAGTGAAGAGTCAAAATACAGTAGTGCAAGTTACGGTCTATTAAGTGATGTAGATCAGTAATAACACAGTAAGCAGTAATATGAATGCTGAATGTAGAGAAGAGACAATATACAGTTAGTGCAAAGTGTGGTCTAGGTAGTGATGAAGATCAGTAATAACAGTATACAAGAATGGACAGACTATATAAATGCTGATGTAGTAAAGAGTCAATATAGTCTATATACAGTTAGTGCAGATTGTGGACTAGATAGCGAAGTGCTTGTTGGTCGACGGGAAGACAACACTCGTGTTCTTCTCCCGTCGACCGTAAACTTTTGGTTTTTCCGGGTCCAAATTCTTCAATGTTTTGGTCATCACATAATTTCAACACTTTTGGTCACTTCTTCCTAATGATTTTTGTCCATTTTTTTTCTGTGCTTTTTTGACGAAATTTCTGATTTAGAAACTTTTTGAAAATGGGTCAGATTAGACCCGAGGACAACAGGAGGGTCAGATAACGGTTTGTTCTGTTCTTCTCTGTATTTATCTGTCCGTTTCTGTAAAAGAACAATTGTATCGGTGATGTTAATATCTGTATGAATTATTGTTATTTACTTTAAAATGGCCTGTACATTTTGTAAATGACCTGACCAATAAAATGTAGTTCATCCATTGCTTTAGTTAGATGTTTCTTTTTTTTTTATGAAGTCATGAATAAATATTTTGTAACATTTAAAATTACTTTATTTTGTATTTTTAGTTTTCTGAAAAACCGTCTTGGTTCATCTTTCCACTGTTCCAACAATCACCACTCTGGTTTGGTTGAAATAAACCCTTAATTCACCCATTTACATGTGGAAATATGCTGGCTCTATACACGCTAAAAGTACTGATTATTTACATGGAGTCTGGTGGAGATATGCTGGCTCTATACACGCTAAAAGTACTGATTATTTACATGGAGTCTGGTGGAAACATGCTGGCTCTATACACGCTAAAAGTACTGATTATTTGCATGGAGTCTGGTGGACTTTGATGATGGTGATTTTGGGGCTGTTTCATGTTAAACTAAAAGGATCTTACTCTTTAACTAAAAGGTCTATCTCTGTAGGGATCCTTTCCATAATGTTGTCAGACACTTAGAATAATAATCTGAGTCTGTCAGCGGCAACAACAGAACTTTTAGTGGACGCTAACTGATGGAAACTTACTCAATATTGGGCCAATGTCAAAGATTGTTGTTCCCATCAGTCACTTAGACACAAAAAAACATGGGAAATAGAGTTGAAAATACCTGTAATTACGCTTTAAATTTGACAGATGAATGTAAATTGGTTTATGTTTATGTAACAACTCTAGACGTAAAACAAAAGCCTCTTGCAGGTTTATCCTAAACCCAACAGGAAGTCCCCCATTTTATATGTAATTTGCGTTTCTTGCCATTTCAAGTCGTCATAGTGTAATGAACTCCTATATGTAACCCACAACTTCAGTTTTGTATTGGGCAATCTAAACATTATGAAAAGTTATTAAAAGCTTGAGTTTTTGTCCAAAACAATTCAGGGAATACACTGTAAAAGATGTAGGGTTTACAGTGTAAATTTCAGAGGGTCAGAGGAATACATTTAGGGAAATAATGGCGTCCCAAAACTGAATCATATCAGTAGTAATGACCTTAGAGAGACCGCAAACACATCACAGTAACTTTATGCTTTTATTGTGAAAAGAGACAGAATTCAAAACAAAACGTGACACAAGTCAACGGCATTTCTACAATTTCATGATCACAGCTTCCATCTTTAAAGGACTGGAAGTGGAAGAAGTTTACAATGTTCACGAGGAATCTGTTCAATCATTCTGAATTATTTTATACAAAGTTCATTCATTAGTTCATAACAATAACCTGAAATATTTCTGTAAGTGTGATCCTGTACAGACTTAACTGATCAGCACTGAGAAACAGGAGGAGACTCTCCGTCCTACACAGAACACAGAGACACTGAGGAACCAGGAGACACTAACCCAAACCCAGGATAAAGAGGTTGAGTGAATGTGGTGTTGAAGGTGTGGAGGTGGATCAGTGAGTCAGAGGAGACTCTGTAGAAGGACAGAGAGCCAGCAGGACAGTCCACATACACTGCTACTCTATCAGAGAAAGAGGAGAGGATGGGTGTTGGTATGTTATTGTGACGGACATTGTAACCATCATCAGAGCAGATCAAAATCCAGGACTGATCATTATATCCAAACAAACAGTCAGCACTGTATCCTTTCCTCCTGATTCCTCTGTAACTCACTGATATATAAACATCTCCTCTCCTCTCAACCTCCCAGTAACAGCGACCAGTCAGACCATCTCTACACAGCAGCTGAGGATACCAGGAGTCAAACCTCTCTGGATGATCAGGATATGGCTGATACTCCTTCACATATGTCACCTTCCTGTTGTTGTCAGACAGTTTGAGTTTTCTGTTCACTGTGTTTGTGTCCAGTGTGAGTTCACAGGAATCTGACGGAGAGAAAGAGACACAACACAGCTGCAGTTATTAACCAATCAGCACTTTGATGATGACATCAGAGGGTTGAATGTGTGATGTCACAGTTTGATGAATGAAATTAAAAGCAGACTTACACTTCCTCAGACCTGGTGTCAACCATCTGACTCCAGCAGGCCCCACCCTGAAAGGAGGAGGGGGCATTACATCACTCTCACACACACATATTAGACGTTTTCCTTTATAGTTCTAAGAACCCAACTTTTTGTTGTAGTGTTTTTAGCTCCTATTCCAGTGACTGTGCTCTCCCAGCACAAGACACACTTTGTACAGTGATTGGTCCAGACGTCAGTCTACGTCTCTGATTAATCACATTAGTTTCTGCTAAGCTAGGCTAAACCTGTACTGGATCTATCTCTGTAGAGATGAAAGATATCATGGTAATAATTTGATCACTGGGATATTTCTGAAAATGACAGTTTCTTTACCGTGCAGACATTTGTCCACACAGCATAGAATATTAACAATAGGAAGTTATTTTTATTCTGATAGATGATCTCCTTGGAGACTTCCTACACAAATATCTCCTTTTATTTTTATCAGTGTTTGTACCTGAGAGTGTCTAGTCTCCAGAGAGGATCCTTCAGTCCCGCAGACAGTAGCTTCACTCCTGAGTCTCCTGGATGATTGTAGCTCAGGTCAAGCTCTCTCAGATGGGAGGGGTTGGAGCTCAGAGCTGAGACCAGAGAAGAACAGACTTCCTCTGAGATCAGACAACCTGACAGACTGCAAACACACAAAACAACACACAGGAACCCTCTGTCAACACGTGAAGCCATGTTTTTTGTTCAGGTAAATTTTTACAGTGGCCAAGACGGTTCAACACAAAGACAAATGCAACGACATGAATGCAAAAGCCATTTGTGTTTTGAATCGTCAACTAAAGTTAATCCGAGTTTAAATGGTCATCAGTTGAATGTGTTAATGAATCCTGACCTGAGAGTCTCCAGTGTGCAGTGTGGACTCTTCAGTCCTACAGAAATCAGCTTCCCTCCTGAATCCTTCAGGTTGTTGTTACTCAGGTCCAGCTCTCTCAGACTAGAGGACTGGGAGCTGAGAACTGAGGACAGCGCTTCACAGCTTCTCTCTGACAGGTTACAGCCACTAAGTCTGGAGAGATGACAAGAAGCAAACAAGTTCTTTATTATTCTCTCCTGTTGAAAGATATCAGAGTATTTAATGATGAATAAATCCCACTTACAGAGCTTTGTTGGAGGCTTTGACCACTGGCAGAAGCCTCAGAAGAGCCTCCTCCGAAGCAGAGTATTTCTTCAGGTCAAACACATCCACATCTTTCTCTGATGACAGTAAGATGAAGACCAGAGCTGACCACTGAGCAGGAGACAGATACTCTGTGGAGAGACTTCCTGATCTCAGGGACTGTTGGATCTCCTCCACTAGAGAACGATCATTCAGTTCATTCAGACAGTGGAACAGATTGATGGTTCTCTCTGCAGACAGATTATCACTGATCTTCTTCTTGATGTACTTGACTGTTTCCTGATTGGTCTGTGAGCTACTTCCTGTCTGTGTCATCAGACCTCGTAAGAGATTTTGATTGGTCTGCAGTGAAAGACCCAGGAGGAAGCGGAGGAACAAGTCCAGGTGTCCATTTGGACTCTGTAAGGTATTGTCCACAGCACTCTGGTAGAACTGGGTTGGTGTTGTTTGTCCTCCTGCCAGTAGATTGACTTTAGAGTTGATGAATGTCAGATGGACATGAAGAGCAGCCAGAAACTCATGAACACTCAGATGGACAAAGCAGAACACCTTGTCCTGGTACAGTCCTCTCTCCTCTTTAAAGATCTGCGTGAACACTCCTGAGTACACTGAGGCTGCTCTGATATCGATGCCACAATCTGTCAGGTCTGATTCATAGATGATCAGGTTGCCTTTCTGCAGCTGCTCAAAAGCCAGTTTTCCCAGAGACTCTATCATCTTCCTGCTCTTTTTATTCCAGTGTGGATCTGTCTCAGCTCCTCCATCATACTTGATGTTCTTCACTTTGGACTGAACCACCAGGAAGTGGATGTACATCTCAGTCAGGGTCTTGGGAAGCTCTCCTCCCTCTCTGGTCTTCAACACGTCCTCCAGAACTGTAGCAGTGATCCAGCAGAAGACTGGGATGTGGCACATGATGTGGAGGCTTCGTGATGTCTTGATGTGGGAGATGATTCTGCTGGCCTGCTTCTTATCTCTGAATCTCTTCCTGAAGTATTCCTCCTTCTGAGGGTCAGTGAACCCTCTGATCTCTGTCACCATGTCAACACACTCAGGAGGGATCTGATTGGCTGTTGCAGGTCGTGTGGTTATCCAGAGGCGAGCAGAGGGAAGCAGATTCCCCCTGATAAGGTTTGTCAGCAGCACGCCCACTGAGGTGGACTCTGTAACATCAGTCAGGATTTTAGTGTTGAGGAAGTCCAGAGGAAGTCGACACTCATCCAGACCGTCAAAGATGAACACAACCTCTGAGCTCTCCTGGTCCACTCTGTGGAGGAATCAGGAAGAATTACCTCACATATGTCTGTCAACATCCCAATAATACTACAAACAGCCACTCACAGCTCAAACAAGCTCATTAGTTTCTCATGAGCCACCGACCTGCACCCCTGAGTTGGAGTTATCCCAGAGAAACAATAGAAAGAACCTGAGCTGTTGTTTGTGCTTATGCACCAAACAGCAGTCCATACCCAACCTTCTTGGAGTCTCTAGGTGGTGTCCCAGAAAGGATACCGTCTGGGGGCTTTATCATTCTGCTGGGAGACTTCAACGCTCACATCGACAATGATGGAGAAACCTGGAGGGGAGTGATTGAGAGGAGCACTAACATGAGTGGTGCTTTGTTGTTGAACCTCTAAACTAGTCTTGGATTGGCCATAAGGAACACCATCTTTGAGCATAGAGGGGTTCATAAGTGTACTTGGTAGCAGTGGTCCATGGCCGTATGTCTTGGACACTCAGGCGAAGAGAGTGGCAGAGCTTTTAATTGATCACTTGGTGTAGTAGGATCAGATGGCAGGGGAGGCTGCCTGACAAACCTGGTTAAACCAAAAGGTTTGGGTAGTAGGAAGTTGGGGACAGTGCCGTTTGGGTTCCCAAGAGAGAGCGGAAGGTGTGGTCCCATTATTGAGCTATCACACCGCTCAGCCTTCCCACGAAAGTTTATTCCAGGGTGCTAGAAAGTAGGCTCTGACCGATTGTCGAACCTCAGATCTGGAAGAAAATTCCATCCTAGCCATGGAACGGTGCTTGGGATTTTCATGGACAGGATCTCATGGCGCAGCCAGAGAGAGGAGCGTGTCCGGTTTGAGGACAATGGAATTTTGTATCTGCTCTTTGCAGATGATGTGGTTCTGTTAGCTTTATCAGGCAGTAACCTCCAGCACGAACTGAGGCGGTTTGAAGCTGAGTGTGAAGCAGGCGGCTTCAGAGTCAACACCTGGTTCTCTGCCAGAAAATGGTGGATTGCTCCCTCTGGGTTGGGAGTGAGTTAAGTCTCTAAACGAAGGAGTTCTAGTATCTCAGGTATTGTTCTTGAGTGAGGGTGAAATTGAGCGTGAGATGGACAGGTGTTTTGTGTGGCATCAGCACAAAAGCATCAGACCGGCAAAGTTTTTGATTTATCGATCTATATTTTTCATTCTTATAATAAAATTATTATATTCTTTCTGTAGTCATGAGCTTTGAGTAGTGACTAAAATAATGAGATTGCGCAGCAATCAGCTCCTCCTTGAGTCCAAGTGGACGTTTGTGCCAAATGTGAAGATTTTCCCTGAAGGCGTCCTGAGATATCATCGGACAAATAGACAACCCGGCCACAGCTATCACCAGTAGAGGCATAAAAATGTCAATATTGGACTAAAACTCAACTAAAAAGCTGAGAGTATTGGACCAACGCAAGTCCAGCAGCAGTTGGAGACTGGTTTAACTGGACAGCTTTCAGATGTGAAAATATAAATGTATGTGAAGAAGCAAGATGGTAAAAATAAACAGTTAAAACATAAATCAGTAACATTATCTTATTAACAGCTTACTTCTTTGCAGCAGAGGGTTGTTCTCCTTTAAAATTAATAAAGCGAGGATTTGACCGGTCACTCTTCATGGACACACAGCTGGGTCCCGGTTCAGATTCATCAGAGTCCAGCATCAGGATGGTCCTGATAGAAAGAGAGGAAGCCCATCAGAGAGGTAAATCTACTTGCTCAACGCCCTGCTACACCCTGCTATGTCCTGCTATGCACTGTTACACCCTGCACTGCTACTACTATTATTTTAAGTTGAATTGAATTCTTTTAAATTTCTTTTGTAACATTGCTGACCTTATAAAGTAACTGAGGCTGACTTACTCTGCTGTTGGAGAAGCTTGATTTTTAAACCACAGCGTCTCCTCAGACTGGTTACTCTTCATGGACACACAGCTGGGTGCTGGTTCAAGAGAGTCTGGTCTCTGATGGATCCTGATAAAAATAGTTTGTTAAGAACACATCTCAGCCAGATGTTTGGGTGTGAATAATGTTGGTGCAGTGATTTGAGTGCTGGACAGTTAGAGATGGTCCTCTCACCTCTGAGCTTTGGTCTGGGGGTCCTGTTCCCCACTCAGAGTGGTTCCTCTGTCCTGTTCCCCGCTCAGAGTGGTTCCTCTGTCCTGTTCCCCACTCAGAGTGGTTCCTCTGTCCTCACACTGATCCATGCTAACAAACTCAGCCTTTCATCTGAAGAGTAAACACAACATAATTTCTCATTGGCTCTTCTAGTCTCTTTCACATCACTGTCATTTGAATGCATCATCAGCTGCTGTAGTTCTACTATCAGTCCACTAGATGGAGCCAGGAGGCTGCAGCCCAGCCACACAAATACACACACACACACACACACACACACACACACACACAATGCACCCACTTGCACACAGTTCCCTGCCACTAAACAACATTTCAGATACACATTGTGAAGGTGGGCGTGGTTTGCATTAAGCTGCCGGTGCGAAGGTGTGGGGACGGCTCATGAGCAGTGCCAGGTGAGTTAATTAACACAGCTGGTGCTTGTTGTCTAATTGCACTCTTCCTTTAAATGCAATAGTGTGATGGACCGGCATATGACTGCCACACACCACAGACGTAAGGAAGCAGCACTGTGAGATTTTGTTTATTTGAACTGTGTTAAAAGCAATGGGACTGTGTGAAGGAGAGAAGCCAGGCAGCCTGAGGCGCACTGTTAAAGTTTGAGTTTGCCCAGCCTATTCTGTAGTCACCCAGCCGAGACAGCCAAGCCGCTCTGCCCTACGCAAATGTTATTCCACTACCTACTGCACCCAATTCATCCCATAAATCACCAATTTTAAACATTACAGCAACACAACTGCAGCTGGAGCCCCCGATAACTGAGATGCACAGAGGAGCAGACGGCAGCTGGACTTCACTTCACAGACTACGGGGATTTCTAACGGATGGTTCTTTGCAGCATGTGCGTCCATGAGAATGTAAGTTTATTTTATTGTGTCATGTTACACACCATTACTGTTTAGAATTAATCAGGAGTGCATTTTATAGAGTAAGATGTTTTCTGTTTAGTTGACTTGATTCAAAACTAGCCACTAGCATGTGTAAACTGTGTTTCTACAATTTAATAACTATCAGTTCTATGATTTAGACTCAATATATATTGTTTATTCTGTTTAAATGCTCATGCGATACCTACAATGACTGTCATGTTACATGTTAGAATACTTAATGTGTTTTGCTTTTAATTGTTTGATAGCTCATCGACCGCTTCGATGTCGCACGGACCGCTACAAGAAATCACAGGCAATTAAACTCTAACACCTCATCACTGAGTGTTGCAACTGCACTAAGTGCACCTTGCACAATATATTTATCTACATCTTTATCAATACTAGTTAAGTAGTTGTACATTTTTATTCCCAACCTGTATATATTTTTAAATATTCTTGTATTCTATCCTATTTCATGTATATTGTATCCTATTTCATGTATATTCTGTATGTGTGCTGTGTCTGATATTTTGCTGCTGTAACACTGTAATTTCCCATTTTTGGGGTCAATATCAGTCTGTACTGTTGTGCTTTGTTACAGAACCACACACAAATACATTCACTATATTTTTTTTTACATACAAACAGCGTAGCAACATGTCAACAAGTAGAAGTTGGACAGGACTGTGTGTGACTGATTTAGTGAGACAGAAGTGCTAAACGGTTTATTACTATGGTTTTCACTGCTGTTGTTGATGCACAGAGCAGCCATGTTGGATTCTGAGCTTGGCTTTGCTTGAGGTACTGTGAGTCAGAAATCCAATATTCATTTGAAATTTCTGACTTGGAACAGGGAAATTCAGTTCCCAGTTTCAAAAGGAACACACCTTTTTTAAAGTAGGGCCCTTCCTTACTTCCTACTTCCGCTCCCATTGATCGGACTGCACTTAGACCTCAGCCTTCATTTACATCTCAACTACACAGCTGTAAAGTTTTCTGACTGCAGCCTCACGGTTGGGACGGACAGACGTAGAAACACCTGGCAAAGTATTTAAAACCTCCTCTGTAGTAGTTCATGCTACAACATTATTTATCTTCAACACAAGAGTCGTCCACACTTTCTCAGGAAATAAGAAGTGAAGTAGAAACATTTAACATTACAGAACCAGAAACTAACCCTGAAGAGACCAAAGACTAACATGTTAAAGTACCAAACAGCAACTTACAGTTTCTACAAACAGTCCAAAGAGTTGATGAGGAAGAGTTGATGAAGAAGAGGGTCACTCTCTGCCTGGAGAGAAATCTCTGACACAGGTGAGCTGTTCCCTGGAATGAGTCCCAGCTCCACCTGTCAGGAAGCAGGCAGGAGGGGCTGAAACAGGAGCAGAATTTCACAATAAAATGACATTTGGTCTGCTGTCGACGCTCCGTTACTGACTGAAAGATTTAATGACTGTAGACACTGACTACTCATTACACAAGCTGAACATGTACAATTAATGCATAAAATGTAATAAGAGTAGGGTGAGCATACAATATTCAAACATTAACATTTAAATAACTAATGTTTTAATGTGTGAATGTTTGGTGGCGCTCTGGTTGTAGTTCCTGCTGATGTCCACCAGGTGGCACCATGACACCAGAACTCCAGGAACTTATAAAGGTTTGACTGAACTATTTAAATATTTTGTCCTTAACTACATCTCAGAAAATAATTAATTGAAATCCCCAACATTAGATTTGACATAGATAAATGTAAATTAGTTTAGGTTTATGTAACAAGATGTGCAACCAAAGCCTCTTGCTGGTTTATCCTAAACCCAACAGGAAGTCCTCCATTTTTAATTTTTGTTTTTTTTGCCATTTCAAGTCGTCATAGTGTAATGAACTACTACAGATATAACCCACGACTTCAGTTTTGGTATTGGGCAATCTAAACACGAAAAGTTAAAAGCTTGAGTTTTTGTCCAAAACAATTCAGGGATTACACTATCGTTCAAAAGTTTGGGGTCACTTATACATTTCCACTCCATTCCAGCCAGAATACCAGCTGAGATCAGTTGGATTGTTCTTTTTAATCAGGGCAGCAGTTTTCAGATTACATTATGTGTTTACATAATGTCTAAAAGGTTCTTGACTGTTGTAGACAGAAGTGGCTGAAGAAACGCATGAAATTCCATGCTTTTTGGTCTAAACGT
>NC_050192.1:20354150-20359150 GCF_008315115.2 Sander lucioperca | reverse complement strand
CCTGGGTGAAAGCTCTGTGTTTTAGGAGCCAAACATCCCCCCCGACCTCCTTCCTACGAGGATCTTCACACTCTTAAGGCTGTTTTATGCTTCTGTGTCAACTCCACGCCGTCGCTCCTACGGCGTCGTGACCCTTTCGGAGTTCTGCGTCGGGGTTGCTTTGCATCGCGGTGCGTTTCACCGCCAGAACGCTAGGGGGTGATAAGTCTGAGGTTATTTGCGAGATGTCTGCCAGCCAGTTTATGTTAGCAAGCTAACTTTAGCACAACTGCCCACAAAGTGCTGCTTGCTGGCAAAGTACTAATTTCCAAACATTACTGACATATAGACACTTTACAAACAGATAACCCCGTCATTGTTACCAAAATATGTCTGAGTTTATTTGCAAAGCTGATGTCAGTGAACTAGCATGTTGCTACTCCCAACAGTAGGCTGCTGGAAACACCGACTATCAACACACAGGACCAGTCGACCAATCACAGTCACACAGGACCAGTTGACCAATCACAGTCCTTGCGGTCTGCGTCGCCTCCACGCAAAGTTACACATTTTTGGAGGTGCACGTTGAGCTACGGCGGAGAGCTCAGAGAGGGGTTTGCAGCGACGCAGAGGGGTCTGCGGGGGTACGCCGTCGATTCGATGCAGAAGCATAAAACAGCCTGAATACAGCAGCAGTCAACGTGCAGCTGACAGTAATAAATACTAGAATACATTTTCCAGAGTGTTACTTTATTCATATGAATGCTTCAGGAGAACAGGCTGGTTTGTGAGGACAGAGTCTGAAATGTGTGTCAAATATTCTGGTTCATTGTTAAACTGTGTCTCTCTTCCAGTCTGTAATGGTTTCCATGTGCTGTAGAGTCAGCACACAGGAATGTCCCCCCCCCCTACACTCATGCTCACTTTGTTTTACAGCGATGCCGTTGCTTGTCGCTGTAATGTTTGGAGCATTCAGCAGAGTTCCTCCTCAGTTTGTGCAACACTTAGGTGCATGTATTTGCCGGGAGGTTTAAGCATCCTTCCTCAAAAGAAAATGTGACATTTTCAAATAAATCAAAAACGCAATGTGGTTGTTTTGGGCCATTATTATCTCCATAGCTGTATCTAAAATGTTGGAAAAGCTACACTCAAACTTAGAGCTAGAGAAGTCTGACTACAAACATTAGATCTGAGGAAAGTTTTGATGCTCACATTGATTTTAGGATCTTTTTACATCTGAAAGGTGTTAAAAAGTCTACATTTAATCCGGTTACTTTTGGGTTCACGTTGCAATAATGCAACCGCACTAAAGACCTCTACGTGACTTAACTACGTCAGGTCGTCATCACATACGTGACCCATGTCTCCCGACTGCAGATGGGCTTCCCCGTCCTCTCGTCTCCTCTCTCTAGTGTTGGAGGTTTTGCAACCCGCTCTCTCTCCCAAAATACTGATGCTTGCTCAGTGTCTCTCAGCGTCAGATACTAGGGATGGGCCGAATACTGAATCCACTGGTTGAGATTCTGCTGAATCCTCGTCCCATCCTCAGTCCATGAACACAGTAAACTCATTAATGAAGTAAACAGTGACTGTCCTTCCTTTGCCGTACCTGAAGTTGCTGCATTCTGGCTGCTGTCTGTAGATTCCTTCATCACAACTCGTATTCTTCCAGATGTTTGATACCAGATGTTGTAACAGCGGTGATGTTGTGTATAGTTTAGGGTCCTCGCCACCACCAGACTAATCAGCATTGTAAATTGAACATGTAGCTGGACTTGAATGGCCTTCTTTTGACTGAAAGTACTGCCAAACATCACTTTTTCTGCTCACCAGTTCCATTTTCACTTTCTCACAGCCTACTGCATTGAACGCTCCACCTACGTAAACACCTTCCTGTAATCAACGGCGCCGTCATTACGGCGACCAGCGTAGCGTGCGTAGTGCAAGCGTAGGGTTCGGTCCAGTGGGAAAAAATTCTACCACCCTTACAGATCTGTCCATTAAACCAACTCATTGATTAGTTGACAAAAGAGAGAGAGGAGAGAGATTTAAAAAAAAAGGTCTATAAAATGTCTTCAGATGTCACAAAGGGACTCAGGGTCCTATCTTGCAGTCCGACCCAAGTGTCTTTGCTAGTTTAAGTCCGACCCAGTTGTCAGTTTCCCTTCCAGTGCCCACGTCGTTTAAACAGCAACCTGCACCCATCTGTGGCCCATGGGCGTGCTGGTCTTACAGGGAGGTGTGTTCAGGTGCATTCTGGGCGTGCTGGTCTTACAGGGAGGTGTGTTCAGGTGCATTCTGGGAGTATTGCTATCTTTAGGCAGCAGGAAGTGATGGCACCATTGACCAACAAAAACCTGGTCTAAAGTCAATAACGCAGCATTTCATTGTTATTTTAACAGAGCATTAGTAAAATGCTCCTAGGCTCGTGCACAGCGCGCACACTATGCTTGTTACACACAGAGACACACAGCAGCACACACACACACACACACACACACACACACACACACACACACACAGGGACGCACAGCAGCACACACATGCAGAAGATTACAAATAAAAATATTACGGTGTAAATCCTCCATCATAACAGCAATGCTCCAAGGTCCAAACGCGCCTGGCTTTTAAAGGGAATGGGAGATGATCTCTGATTGGTTGATTGCATGTTACGCCCAAAACACACCTCTGATTAATGAAGACACTAAGTACAACCCTTTAGAACCATGCACCCGGCACACGGACCCTTTTCTCTGCCGTCAAACTAGCAGAAGTGGATTTGGACACGCCCTAAACACACCTGCACCAGGCGCTTCACGCCGTGCACTCAGATCATTAAGCAGCCCTCTGAGTTTTTCCTCAGTTTGTGGAAGACGTAGGTAGATATATGTGTCTACACCCCCAAAAATGGAGTTTATAATCATAAAAAAATTCGGAAAATAAGCAAATATTCACATTTTTAAGCTTGAAAAACACAAATTTATCAGTGAGAAATGACTTGCTGTTGGTTAACTTGAGCCATTGTTTGAGGTTGAGTCTGAAGTAATATAAATTATATATATAATAATAATAATAATAATAATAATAATAATAATAATAATAATAATAATAATAATAATAAGTAAGTTATTAGTAATAAATGAGAATGAAAGTAATGTTTAGTTGAGAGTGTGGAGGACACCAGGGACCAGATGTGGTGTCTCTAGTTTCTGTTTTCAGGGGTGAAGCTGCTTTTAGACCAATTAGTGAGTTTGTGTCTGCGCTCATGTTTATGGCTCCGTGGAGAGCTGAACACGTCTTCTGTTGGTTCTGATCAGTCACTCTGTGTCACTGGCAGCGGCGTTTCCACACTTCCCACTCATTACCTGTGTTAGAAGCCGTTCCCTACCACAGGAATAAATCGCAAAAAGGGTCAAAAGGTTAACAACAAAATAATAATTGTCAAAAAAGCACACAAATTGTCCATTGCCAACAACACAAAAAGTGCAAGTTTTAAAATTGAAGTGTTTTCATCAAGCGTCCAGTGCTGGGAAGTATGGGGGGGAATCCCTAATGTCTGTGTCCAGAGACAGGGACACGTTCCTAGCCTGGAGAGACCTTTCTAACACGGAGCTCTCCGTTTCCTACGTGGAGTTCTGCTGAAGCAGCTGACTGTCATCATCGTTCACTCTGAACAACAAAGCTTCTTGTTACATGTCACGCGGTCTGAGGGGGATGAATGCTCTGTGTGTGTGTGTGTGTGTGTGTGTGGCTGACTGTGTGTGTGTGTCTCTTTGTGTGTGTGTGGCTGACTGGCTGTGTGTGTGTGTCTGTGTGTGTGGGGCTGACTGGCTGTGTGTGCAGGCGTGCGTGCGTGTGTGTGTGTGTGTGTGTGTGTGTGTGTGTGTGTGTGTGCATGCTTGTGTGTGTGTGTGTCTCTGTGTGTGTGTGTGCATGCTTGTGTGTGCGTGTGTGGCCCGCTGTGCGTGCGTGTGTGTGTGTATGTGTCTCTTTGTGTGTGTGTGGCTGACTGGCTGTGTGTGTGTGTGTGTGTGTGTCTGTGTGTGTGGCTGACTGGCTGTGTGTGTGTGTGTGTGTGTGTGTGTGTGTGTGTGTGTCTGTGTGTGTGTGTGCATGCTTGTGTGTGTGTGTGTGGCCCGCTGTGCGTGCGTGTGTGTATGTGTCTCTGTGTGTGTGTGGCTGACTGGCTGTGTGTGTGTGTGTGTGTGTGTGTGTGTGTATCAGCTGCTGTCCCAGTTGTTCCGGAGCTGTTCAGACCGACAGCTGGAGCCTCACCAGACCGACACACCGTTTACTAAACTCTGCTTCACTACTTTTCTGAGTTACTTTACTCGAGTATTTCCGTTTCCTGCTAGTTCATACTTTTACTCCAAAACATTTTTAAAAGTATTTCTCCACTGTGATATACAGCCAATCACAATGTCTGTTTCCAATAACTTCTGGGTAGAAACCATCACGTATTTTAATAATTAAAGTTGGAAATCTTTAGAAAAAAGTCTGAATATTTTGACTTCATATCTGGATAATGTCAGTAAATTACAGTCTTCACTGGTGGTTGGAGCTTTTCAACAAATCTTGCAAGACGTCGATGTATCATCGGGTGTTGTTAGCCCTAAAATATTATAATAAAAACTAAAATATCGCCACATTTTAGTTTCTAAAAGTACGGTTAAATCTGTCAATCACAGAGGCGTTCAGATTGCTGGCTGTTGCCTTAAAGAGCTCATATTCTGCTCATTTTCAGGTTCATAATTGTAATTTGAGGTTGTACCAGAATAGGTTTACATGGTTTAATTTTCAAAAAACACCATATTTTAGTTGTACTGCACATCGCTGCAGCTCCTCTTTTCACCCTGTGTTCAGGTCTCTGTTTTAGCTACAGAGTGAGACCTCTCACTGCTGGAACATCTTTGTTGGCAGTCGCACATGCTCAGTAGCTAGGTAAGATCACATGATCAGTAGCTAGGTAAGATCACATGCTCAGTAGCTAGGTAAGATCACATGATCAGTAGCTAGGTAAG
>NC_050192.1:20336650-20341650 GCF_008315115.2 Sander lucioperca | reverse complement strand
GTAGAGTCACAGCGTGTATAAAAAACAACGTAACATGAGACACAGCCATCTTCTAACTGTAAACAAACTGGGAACTATATTCTCAGGCGGAAGAATATAGTACTTGGGCGGAGTGATTTGCTTTGCAGCAAGCCTGTCTGAGAATATAGTTCCCAGTTTGTTTACAGTTAGAAGATGGCTGTGTCTCATGTTACGTTGTTTTTTGTACACGCTATGACTCTACAAATCACAACATGTAAATAGGAACATGTTGGCGTTATTTTGTCACTTTTGTCACAATTCGGAGCAGTAGGATTACTGGAACCATTCACCTGCAGGTTCTGTGCTAGGCTAAGCTACCGGTGGAGCCGTCAGACATCATTACAGCACGCACGGAGATGAGAAGGGTATGTATGGACTTGTCTACCTCTGGGGGTTACGGTGAATAAGCTAAATTCCCAATAAGTCGGCGTGTTCCTTTAACACCAAGAGCCCTTACTTGTCGTACACAACAAAAATACGGCATGTCTGATTCATGATTTAATAAATTCCTAACCATAAAGAGTAGAAGCATACTGCTCTCTGCTGCTAAAAGCTAAGGCCTCCTGCACACTGGCTGTGTGGCGTGAGCGTGGCGTGAGTGTGGCATGAGCGTGGCGTTTCTGTTGCGTGTCAGTTGCGTAGCGGCTGCGTGGCGTTTTCTCTGTCTTTACACACCAGAAAGGTGTCTGACGCGGCGCTGCTGCTGCTAGCCGTGTCTAGACACATGGATGTTTCCATAAACATAAACATAAATATTCTGATCTGATTACAGCAAAGACAACGTCGGCAGGATTGACGCCAAAATAGGCTACAGAATATTTCCTCTGTATTGACAGGTGCAATATTTGAAAATTGACAATTATGTATTATTATTTTTTTAAATTACATTTATATCTGCATTTATGTCAAAACCTCGAGACTTTCAAACGTTTTCGTGTCAAAAATGATATATAAACATCTTATAATATTCTATGTTGCCTGGAAACGCTTCCAACACGCTGGCGTGTCATGTGTAAAATAGGCGTCGGTCCTATTTCTAGCATGCACGTGTTTTCTGAGACGTTACCATGGGAGCCGAAATAAAAACGGACACGCCACGCAGCCAGTGTGCAGCCGGCCTAACACTCGCGTCTCTGCGATGATTTCTTTGGTGTCTTCATAGCCCTTACAGAAGGTTTTTTATCCAGCCTGGAACTCCGGGGATATTTGGGCTCTCTTGTGCAATATACCCAAACTCTTACACCCAGGATTGATGTGACTTTATGTCCATAATTATCGGTGCAGATTGTCCAATCTGTACAGCTCTTTAGATTTGACTGAGTCACAAACAGGAATGCAAAAATGAAGCTTTTGGTTCCTGGTTTAGTTTGTGTGGCTTCTGAATGTATTTGATTGAAACCTGGTATAATTTAGGGATCATTATCTGTTGGCTTATGTCAAGGAGAAGTTTATTTGTCCACAGAGGGGCAATTGGTTGTTCAGCGGCGATAACAGTTATCACACAAGATCAATTAAATACTACAAATACCGTAATAAATCAAATCAGATGTTCCCAATGTAGGGGATTATGTAAAGAAATAAGGCCCTAAGGCCTGTCAAATCTGACTCCAATTTATTAATTCTAGCACCTTCTTTCATCTGACTTAAGTTTACCAAAACACAATTGTGGGTTCACAAAAATGACACTAAGTTTCCCTAACCACAGACAAAGTATACGGAGTTCAGCTCAGCAAAATCTATGTCAGATTATGAACCCCGTCCATTCTTATTCCTAATCTTTTATATCTTGCTTGAAGGCGTCCCCCTCCTCTCTCCCTCCTGTCTCCGGGCAGATTCTCCAGCTCTCACACACACACACACACACACACACACACACACACACACACACACACATACACTAACCCAAGAGCCACTCCTCCCGTTCCACTTCTCCGCCTGGTACAGAAAAACATAGACTCACATTCCTGAACTATAAGGTAATCAAAGCTTAAGCTAACTATCGGTGTGTCCCGAGTCTATACATTATACAGGGAATACAACTTTAATACTGACAATAACACATCTAGATTATAGAAATATTTCTACACCAACCTAATCTTTTGGCTCAGGACGGCAAGTCTAGGTCTGACAATTTTAGCAGCTGTTAAAAGCTGAAGACATTTCATTAGTATTTGATACTTTTCCAATGACAGACGGGAATTTCATGAAGATACTTTTAGACTACTTAGGGTACAATCATTACTGAAGAGTCCAAATGCAAAATATCTTCATACGTGTATATTAATAATAATAATAATAATAATAATAATAATAATAATAATAATAAGTCTGGATAACATGGAGTGACGGAAGCACATTTCCAGGATAAATTTCCTTCCGCTCTCTGTGTGTTACCGTTCTCAAAATCCCTTCACTACGGGAAACAACAACAACAACAACTCTCGAGCTACCAAACTACATGCTGAAAATTGCAAGTTTTGCAAAATATGCTTGTAAAGCCGAAAATAACTGCTTTGAACTACCTGCCATCGGTGTATGAATGTTTATCTGATGAGTACGGCAGCCTCGGCCACAGTCTGTGAATGGTTCCTGTACTATGTTAAAGCACTTTGAGCAGTGGTGCAGTCTAATGTATTGTAGTGTGTATACTGTATATACATATATTGGCCTATATATATGGGCCAGAATCTGCCTTTGGGGGAGGGGAGGGTCTGTGTGTCCTCCCCCAGGGTTATTTTGAGCATCAAAGACTTAATTTCCTGCATTCGGATACACTTTTATGCACCAATTTACAGTGGAAATACCTTTATTTAGCCTATGCCAAGAAGAAAAACACAGATGACAATCAAAATATATCAAAAATACAATGGAAGTATGTTGTTGCGTGTCATTGGGCATTTTTAAGTGGGTATATGGAAATCCTGGAGCTTTCTCAGTGGGTATACTGCGTATAATAATAAAGCTTTATTGCAGACACAGGTCCATATAACACATAATACAATATACATAGTATAAAAAAGTTGCATATTAGCCTATATGATATACAATAATACATAAAAATTGCATATTAGCCTATAGGATATACAAGCTATTGCACCAATGTCATCTTAACCTAGAAGTGTATCTATAACAGCTTTTCAGAGGGCTGACTAGAGCTTCAATTATGTGGTTCTCTGACTTATCCGGGCGACACATAAAACTAAACATCAATTGTCTTAAGAGTGTCTCACACGTTGGCACTCTAGTGGACACAAACAACTGACTGGCACTCTGCCACCTAGGGACACGGAGCAGCAGCCTCATGGCATCATTGTCTGCTACCTTGAGTCTCTGCATACTCTTTTTCTTATAGTTAGACCACAATTGAGCAGTATACAGGGGTGTGATGTAGGTTCTAAACATAGAGCACTTCACAGAGTCAGAGCACATAGAGAACCTCCTTATAAGCATGTTAGCTTTAGAGTAAATTTCAGTATACCTGCGTATCACACAGACTACACCACTGGCTTTGAGTCGCCATTCAGACTAGAAAAGCGCTCTATAAATACAGGCCATTTACATTTCTTGCAACCCATTCAACAGAACAGATGCCTCAAAGTTACTGTAGAGATGTAATTTAACCGTCAGAAGCTCTGACAGGCCTGCGTGTCAAGGTCAAGTCAAGTCAAGGTAACTTTATTGTCCCCGAGGGGAAATTGTTAGTACAGCCAGCAGACAGACATAAGGACAAGACACACAACAATACAGCAAAACATGAAATGCCCACAGTATATAAAACACAATAGTAAATAAAATACTTTTAAAACTGGCAAATTGTTTAAAATGGAAATGGAAGTCTATTGGTCCTGCATGTGGGCATGGAGTACCTACGGCCTGAGGGAAGCAGCTTAAACTGGCAGGACAAGGGGTGTCTAGGGTCAGCTGCAATGGATTGGGCCTTCGTTGCCGCTCTGTTGGAGTAGATGTGGGAGAGAGTGGGGAAGTTGATGCCTGCTTTCTTGCTACATGTCCTGTCACTGTTCCTCCCAGGTGAAGGTGCTGTTTGCTGGGCAGGACATCGACAGAAGTCCCTTCATGGTGAATGTTTCCAAGGCGATGGGCGACCCAACCAGAGTTCAGGCCCGCGGGCCGGGACTGCAGCAGACGGGAAATGTGGCCAACAAACCTACATACTTTGACATTTACACTGCAGGTAATCAGAAGCACAGACACACACACTTCATCGCAGATTTAGGCACTTGCATACTAAAAGACGCAACCAAAAGAGATGTAGGGACTTTATATCTTTATAACGCTTCCTTTGTGTCTCCGGGATCTTTTTCTAATCAGTGATATTTTCCCAGAATTTGGTTTATTTGAATGTTTATTTGTATAGCGACATATGTTGCATAAACCTCTGCCACACACCACAACATTTATAGCCTTAGCTAATTGGCTATGATATAATGCCTTTCCCTAGATGGGCCTTTAAAATACATAAAACTTAACAAACACAAACTCAGGAATATATACATACGGTAAAAACGGAAAACCCCAGAACTCAACAAAAAATAAAGACACAGACTAATACAATGGAGCACCATAAAACAGGAAGAACAAGATCATACATGACTACATGACTGCTCCCTCTTCCAAAAATAAAAAATGATCCCAGTCAGGATCAAGTTTAAGTTCAAATGTAAAAGCATTTGGACTTCTGTGTTACCACAGATGTTCCAGTTCAGTTATGTGTTAGTTCTCAAGGTTACAACCTCCAAAGTCTGTCTGATATAGTTTCAAGGAGTGTCACATTCTTCTTTAAGTGTTTGAAAGTCTTGTTGTCCGTCTGTCCGTTCTCCAGGGGCGGGTGCTGGAGACGTGGGCGTTATCATTGTGGATTCAAATGGTCGCAGGGATACAGTGGAGATTGTGTTGGAGAACAGAGGCGACAGTATTTTCCGCTGCACCTATGTTCCCATCCTGGAGGGCGCTCACACCGT
>NC_050192.1:20306650-20331650 GCF_008315115.2 Sander lucioperca | reverse complement strand
GAGATTGATAACCTTAACGATGGCTCAGTTCCATCTAGTGTCCCAGTTAGATATTTCAGTGAGTCAGCATGAACAACACCAGGACCTCTCCTAAGTGGAACGCAGCCATCATTAATGGTTAGAATACACCTGTGCTGTTCCTACTATGACATGTTAACATGTCTGCCGTGAAAAAGGTCTATTATCCTGTGTTAGTTTTAGTTTAATCTTTATCGATGACATTCCACTTCCGGGATCGCTCCGGATGTCCGTTACTTTCCTCTTTCTTTGTGTTGGCGTTCTAACCTCCGGTGAATTTATGAGGACTATGGTTGTGTGTTTGTGTGTGAGGTGGACATTTTGGAGGTAGGCTGCACTTTTGATTCCAGAATGGAGGAGGCTTTTTACACCAAGGTAGTTAAAAACCAACCACTCCTAAACACCATCTCAGAGCTGGGCTATAGGTGTAGACTACTCCTTTTCATATTTGGTATCCTAGGAAACACACACAGGCTGGTAGTAAGAGGGCTGCAACAAGTTGGGATGGCCAAAAAGAGGCTAAACAGCTCACTAAGTACTGTGCCATATCTGCTCTTATTGGCAGCCGCCACGTATGGCGGAGACGCTGCTACTTATACCCTTAAGAACTGAGTATTGTGCTACTTATACCCTTAAGAACTGAGTATTGTGCTTGTTAAGTGAAATTGTGAAGACCTGCTGCATGCCACTGGTTCATGAGTTTGTGTGTGTATTGTACTGCATCCGGAATATTTGTGTCCCTGTACCATTTTCTTCATGTGGACATAAATAAATGGTTAAAATGGTGTGTGTGTGTGTGTGTGTGTGTGTGTGTGTGTGTGTGTGTGTGTGTGTGTTTTCAGTCCGTTTGAGGTCCAGGTGAGCGAGGAGGCGGGCCCCCAGAAGGTGCGGGCCTGGGGTCCTGGTCTGGAGACGGGGATGGTGGGGAAGAGTGCCGACTTTGTGGTGGAGGCCATTGGCACGGAGGTGGGAACGCTCGGTAAGTCCCAACCACACAACGACACCAAGGACCAATCAGAAACACTCACCTGTCTTATTTAACCCATGTTTCTCTTGTGAAGCACTTTAATACTTTGGGCTCCTATCTTGCACCCGGCGCAGCGCGGCTCAAAGCCCCGACCCAAGTGTCTTTGCTAGTTTAAGACCGACCCAGTTGTCAGTTTCTCGTCCATGCGCCCACGTCATTTAAATAGAAAATGCACCTGCTCCCATCTGTGGCTCATGGGCGTACTGGTCTTACAGGGAGGTGTGTTCAGGTGCATTCTGGGCGTGCTGGTCTTACAGGGAGGTGTGTTCAGGTGCATTCTGGGCGTGCTGGTCTTACAGGGAGGTGTGTTCAGGTGCATTCTGGGAGTATTGCTATCTTGAGGCAGCGGGAAGTGAAGGCACCATAGACCAACAAAAACCTGGTCTAAAGTCAATAACGCAGCATTTCATTGTTATTTTAACAGAGCATTAGTAAAATGCTCCTAGGCTCGTGCACACTATGCTTGTTACACACACAGGGACGCACAGCAGCACACACACATGCAGAAGATTACAAATAAAAATATTACGGTGCAAATCCTCCATCACAGTAGCAATGCTCCAAGGTCCAAACGCGCCTGGCTTTTAAAGGGAATGGGAGATGATCTCTGATTGGTTGATTGTATGTTACGCCCAAAACACACCTCTGATTAATGAAGACACTAAGTACAACCCTTTAGAACCATGCGCCCGGCACACGGACCGTTTTTCCCGCCGTCAAACTAGCAAAACTGGATTTGGACACGCCCTAAACACACCTGCACCAGGCGCTTCACGCCGTGACCTCAGATCGTTAAAATAGGGCCCTTTGTCAGGAAAAGGTGTATTAAGGCATGTCACCGGCGGTCTGCAGGTTTCTCCATCGAGGGTCCGTCTCAGGCGAAGATCGAGTGTGACGATAAAGGTGACGGGTCGTGTGATGTTCGATACTGGCCGACTGAACCGGGCGACTACGCCGTGCACGTCATCTGTGACGACGAAGACATTAAGGACAGTCCCTTCATGGCTCACATCCTCCCTGCTGCCAACGACGTCTTCCCAGAAAACGTGAGAACTACTCTCTACTGTTGTCTCTCTACATACTACTCTCTACTGTTGTCTCTCTACATACTACTCTCTACTGTTGTCTCTACATACTACTCTCTACTGATGTCTCTCAGTACTACTCTCTACTGTTGTCTCTCTACATCAGGGGTCACCAACCTTTTAGAAACTGAGAGCTACTTCTTGGGTACTGAGTCATACGAAGGGCTACCAGTTTGATACACTCTTCTGAAATAACAAATTTGCTCAGTTTGCCTTTAGTTATATATGATTATTAATGATTAATGATACTCATCTATGTGAAGACACTGATTACGTTAATGATTTCTCATTATCAATAATTATCAACAATGACTTAACAAGGTGGGAAACAGATAATGTCAATATTCAATTTTCACTTTTAGAACAGGCCTGAGGGCTACTCATGTGGTCCTTGGGGGCTACCTGGTGCCCGCAGGCACCGTGTTGGTGACCCCTGCTCTACATACTACTCTCTACTGATGTCTCTCTACATACTACTCTCTACTGATGTCTCTCTACATACTACTCTCTACTGCTGTCTCTCTACATACTACTCTCTACTGCTGTCTCTCTACATACTACTCTCTACTGTTGTCTCTCTACGTACTACTCTCTACTGTTGTCTCTCTACGTACTACTCTCTACTGTTGTCTCTCTACAAACTACTCTCTACTGCTGTCTCTCTACAAACTACTCTCTACTGCTGTCTCTCTACGTACTACTCTCTACTGTTGTCTCGCTACGTACTACTCTACTGCTGTCTCTCTACAAACTACTCTCTACTGTTGTCTCTCTACATACTACTCTCTACTGTTGTCTCTCTACATACTACTCTCTACTGTTGTCTCTCTACATACTACTCTCTACTGTTGTCTCTCTACATACTACTCTCTACTGCTGTCTCTCTACATACTACTCTCTACTGCTGTCTCTCTACATACTACTCTCTACTGTTGTCTCTCTACGTACTACTCTCTACTGCTGTCTCTCTACAAACTACTCTCTACTGCTGTCTCTCTACGTACTACTCTCTACTGTTCTCTCTCTACGTACTACTCTCTACCGTTGTCTCTCTACTACTCTCTACTGCTGTCTCTCTACATACTACTCTCTACTGTTGTCTCTCTACATACTACTCTCTACTGCTGTCTCTCTACATACTACTCTCTACTGTTGTCTCTCTACATACTACTCTCTACTGTTGTTTCTCTACATACTACTCTCTACTGTTGTCTTTCTACATACTACTCTCTACTGCTGTTTCTCTACATACTACTCTCTACTGTTGTTTCTCTACATACTACTCTCTACTGCTGTTTCTCTACATACTACTCTCTACTGTTGTCTCTCTACATACTACTCTCTACTGCTGTTTCTATTCAATATCCATTTATAGCTGCAGCTGGGCTCATATACTCCATCGTGCAGACATGCTTTACTTTCTGTAGCCATTGAGCAGCCTTTGGGGGGCTCACAATGTTTTGTTGTTAATCATCTTGAATGTTTTATATTTTATATTTCTCTTCAGATTAAGTGTTACGGTCCCGGTCTGGAGCCACTCGGCTGCATTGTCAACAAACCCGCAGACTTCACCATCGACACGGACGGAGCCGGCAGAGGAGAGCTGAAGCTCTACGCTCAGGTAAACACTCACAGATTCAGTCATGTTGCTTTCTCTGATACTATGTTGTCGTCTTTTCTTTTCCTTTTTATAGCTTTTTTGTCACCTTTTTTTTGCCTTTTTGTTGCCTTTTTGTCGCCAGATTTATTCAGAAAAAACTCTGTGGGTTGTTATATATAGATATCTCTAAACAAATCACAATCATCTTGGGCAACGCTAAGCTCCGGACGCAGCAATGCAGACTTTTGTCTCAAAATATTTCAACTTTTTTTCTTAAAATATTCCAACTTTTTTCTCAAAATATTTTGACTTTTTTTCTTAAAATTTTTTTGACATTTTTCTCAAAATCTTTCGACTTTTTTTTCTTAAAATATTTCAACATTTTTTTCTTAAAATATTTAGACTTTTTTTTTCTTAAAATATTTCGACTTTTGTCTCAAAATATTTCGACTTTTTTTTCTCTAAATGTTTCAAACTTTTTTTTCTTAAAATATTTCGACTTTTTTCTCTCCACATATTTTGTGCTCTTGACACAATACAGTAACGTGAGTAACGTTAAACCTCATTGGCTCTTACCAGTGTATCTCTTTGTGTACTTCGTCCACAGCAATCCCACCAATCAGTCCCAAAACCTCCCAGTTAGAGAGGAAATGATCTAACATATTCTTTATTAAACCTCCCAGTTAGAGAGGAAATGTCCTAAATATATTCTTATTAAATCTTTATAATCATTCCCTGAAAGAACCAAGCAGGTCTGCCTTGTTGAACCGTCCACATCATCTTCTATACTTGATATTTTCAGCGTGTAGCTCGCTAGCCTTGAGGTTGTTGTTGTTTTCTGAAGAGAATGGAGTTTGAGAACACACAGAGAGAGGAAGTTTTATCCCTGAAATGTACTCCCGTTGATCTAGACTAATTGGAGATAAGTGAAATGTGTGTGTGTTTGTGCTTTCAGGATGCCGAGGGTTTCCCCATCGACATCCAGATCACTGATAACGGAGACAGCACCTTCTTCTGCGTTTACATTCCCACCAAACCTGTCAAACACACCATCATCATCACCTGGGGAGAGGTCAACGTTCCCAACAGCCCCTTCAGGGTGAAGACCCAACACACACACACACACACACACACACACACACACACACACACACACACACACACACACACACACACACACACACACACACACACACACACACACACACACACACACACACACACACACACACAGAGACACACACACACACACAGAGACACACACACACACACACACAGACACACACACAGACACACACAGAGACACACAGACACACAGAGACACACACACACACACACACAGACACAGACACACACAGAGACACACACACACACACACACACAGAGACACACAGAGACACACACACACACACATACACACACACACACACACACAGAGACACACACAGAGACACACACACACACACACACACACACACACAGACACACACACACACACACACACACACAGAGACACACACACACACAAAGAGACACACACACACACACACACACAGACACACACACAGACACACACAGAGACACACAGACACACAGAGACACACACACACACACACACACACACAGACACAGACACACACAGAGACACACACACACACACACACACACACACAGAGACACACAGAGACACACACACACACACACACACACATACACACACACACACACACAGAGACACACACAGAGACACACACACATACCCACACACAGAGACACACACAGAGACACACACAGAGACAGACAGACAGACAGACTCAAGATAACAGTTTCTGCCTAGAAACAAGGAGACACCCCCTTGCGAGGGGAGGATAAAAGCTTAAGAGAGAGAATAGGAATAGGTCGGAGCTCATTCGAACCGAGATTCTGGTGGAGTCTGACTTCATGTCTGTTGCTAGGGAAACTTAGACTCTGATTTTGTGAACCCACAGCTCTGCTGTAACTTGAATGCTGGACTCAGTAAACTTTTCGTCTCAGATTGATCCTTGTGTTTTGGTAAACTTAAGTCCGATATAAAGAAGGCGCGGAAATTAATTAACTAATTAGACTGGCCTTAGGGCCTTATTTTGGACATAATTCCCACAGTACTCCTAAACATTATTCCGTGTGAATGATGGTTGTCCTCCTAAATGTTATTCCGTGTGAATGATGGTTGTCCTCCTAAATGTTATTCCGTGTGAATGATGGTTGTCCTTCTCTGCTCCAGGTGCTGATCGGAGAGGGCAGCCATCCAGAGAACGTGAAGGTCTACGGTCCAGGTGTGGAGAAGACGGGACTGAAGGCCAACGAGCCGACATACTTCACCGTGGACTGCAGCGAGGCCGGACAGGGTTGGACACGCCTTCATACATCATGTTATAATGGGGGGGGGGGAGGTGAATTATCAAGCAGTGACTTGAATTAGATTAGATTAGATTCAACGTTAGTGTCATTGTGCAGAGTACAAGTACAAAGACAACGATATGCAGTTTGCTTCCAACCAGAAGTGCAAAAAGAGAAGAAAAGTGCAACGTGATATACAAAGTATAGACAGGACAATAAATATAGTGCAGTGTAGACAGTAGTGTACAGTTGGTTTACAGAAGGTGGCTTTGAGTAATAAAAATTAAATATAAATATGTGTATGACAGCAGGGTTTGGAGGGGTGGGGGGGCTTGTTATATTTCCTTTTCAAATTGCTGTCAAAGCTGCTAAAGTCTGGTTGCGTTTCTCCAAAAAGTAGAATCTGTCTCAACTTTATTACAGTTGAATATTGGCATCCAGCTTGTTTACAAGTCTAAAGGTAAAATAAATGTGTTACAGAAACTACATTTGTTTCCAATATGTAAGAATATATTTACATAGATGCATTAAGTAGGATGCAGAAGTAATCTGAAGTGAGTTTATGACGACATGTTGATGCCTGCAGGTGACGTCAGTATCGGGATCAAGTGTGCGCCGGGCGTGGTCGGTCCAGCAGAGGCCGACATCGACTTTGACATCATCAAGAACGACAACGACACGTTCACGGTGAAGTACACGCCTCCGGGAGCCGGGCAGTACACCATCATGGTGCTGTTCGCCGATCAAGTGAGTCTGGAAACCTTCCTTTAAACAGCTCAACAACAGCAGGGTTCATTTTCTCCATGAGGATTTAGATCTCAGGGGTCACAAGATGTTAACAAACCTCTTATCTTTGATGTTACAACAGGAAATTCCCATCAGCCCCTTCAGAATAAAGGTGGATCCTTCCCATGATGCAGCTAAAGTCCGTGCAGAGGGACCTGGACTCAGCAAGACGGGTAACTAATTTCAGATCATCTTCCTGTTCTGCACAGCACAAACTACTTTATGTGTGCACACAAATTAAAGAGTAACTTCGGTATTTTTAAACTTGGACCCTGTCAGAAACATGGAGACATAGAGTCCAGGTTGAGAAATACTGTGCTCTGGAAGTACTTACAGTAATGTGTTTACAAGTGAGTGATTCTCGCTGTCAAATGATTAAAAACCACAGAAATGTAGTAAATTGTGCTCCTGAGGTAGTTCATTAGTGCTCGTAAACGTCTTTATTTGTGTGACCAAATGTACTGGCTTCTGCTCTGGAAATAAATGTAGTAATTTGTGCTTTTGAAAAACTTAATGATTGCCAGCTGTTGAAGAAGTATTTAGGCTACTTCTCCACCGCTAAGTTTTGGTTTTTAAGGATTTGAGTTTTGAGCTAGAGCAGGGGGAATGAGGGGGGGTAACGCCAGAGCAGGGGGAATGAGGGGGGGTAACGCCAGAGCAGGGGGAATGAGAGGGGGAAACGTCAGAGCAGGGGGAATGAGAGGGGGAAATGCCAGAGCAGGGGGAATGAGAGGGGGAAAAGCCAGAGCAGGGGGAATGAGAGGGGGAAACGCCAGAGCAGGGGGAATGAGAGGGGGAACACCAGAGCAGATGGAATGAGAGGGGGAAACACCAGAGCAGGGGGAACGAGGGGGGGAAACACCAGAGCACGGGGAATGAGAGGGGGGAACGCCAGAGCAGGGGGAATGAGAGGGGGGAACGCCAGAGCAGGGGGAATGAGAGGGGGGAACACCAGAGCAGGAGGAATGAGAGGGGGAACACCAGAGCAGGGGGAATAAGAGGGGGAAACGCCAGAGCCAGAGCAGGGGGAATGAGAGGGGGAAACACCAGAGCAGGGGGAATGAGAGGGGGAAACACCAGAGCAGGGGAAGGGGGAAACCCAGAGCAGGGGGAATGAGAGGGGGAAACACCAGAGCAGGGGGAATGAGAGGGGGAAACACCAGAGCAGGGGGAATAAGAGGGGGAAACGCCAGAGCAGGGGGAATGAGAGGGGGAACACCAGAGCAGGGGGAATGAGAGGGGGAAACACCAGAGCAGGGGGAATGAGAGGGGGAAACGCCAGAGCAGGGGGAATGAGAGGGGGAAACACCAGAGCAGGGGGAATGAGAGGGGGAAACACCAGAGCAGGGGGAATGAGAGGGGGGAACGCCAGAGCAGATGGAATGAGAGGGGGAAACACCAGAGCAGGGGGAATGAGAGGGGGAAACACCAGAGCAGGGGGAATGAGAGGGGGAAACACCAGAGCACGGGGAATGAGAGGGGGGAACACCAGAGCAGGGGGAATGAGAGGGGGAACGCCAGAGCAGGGGGAATAAGAGGGGGAAACGCCAGAGCAGGGGGAATGAGAGGGGGAACACCAGAGCAGGAGGAATGAGAGGGGAACGTGGCACTACAACTGTATAAACAGCTCCAGATTATTTGTATTTCGGTGTGTTTTCTGTCTGCAGGAGTTGAAGTGGGCAAACCGACTCACTTCACCATCTACACAAAGGGAGCCGGCAAAGCCAAACCGGAGGTTCATTTCACCGGCGCGGCTAAAGGCGAAGCCGTCCGAGACTTCGAGATCATCGACAACCACGACTACTCCTACACCGTCCGCTACACCGCCGTCCAGCAGGCGAGACGACTCTCTGACTCACAGCGTTTATAACGAGCTGCAGCGTTTATAACAAGCTGCAAAGATTCATCCATTAATAAAACGTTTTTGGCACTTTTTCGGACATATTTGTTGCTTTTTTTGCTATTTCTTTGTAGCTTTTTAAAAAACATTATTTTGTGTTATTTCTTCATTTTCTGTCGCTTTTCTTTCGTTATTTGTGGCGCTTTTTTTTCTCAACATTTTTGGCGTTTTTTATTATTTTTCAAAATTTTTGGTGTTTTTATTCTACATTTTTTGGCACTTTTTCAAAACATTTCTTATTTATTTTTAACATTTCTGTCAATGTTTTTGCCGCTTTTTTTCCTAAATTATTGATGCTTTTTCTTTTTACTTTTTCAGCATTTTTTGACACTTTGTTTGACGTTCTTCTCAACACGTTAAGAAACCAAAGTAATCGGTAGTTGCAGCTTTAGCTGGTGCTAACTGTAGTTGGTGTCTCTCTTTCAGGGGAACATGTCCGTCACTGTGTGTCACGGCGGAGACCCCATCCCCAAGAGTCCCTTCAACATCAGCGTGGCCCCCCCGCTGGACCTCAACAAGGTCAAAGTTCAGGGTTTGAACAACAGTGAGTACGGCTGCGTCCGCACTGATGGAAAGAAGCAGGAAATGAGGAAACATTTATCAAACAGGAAGTCAAGTTCAGGTTGAGTTCAGCCCAACAAATGTCCTAACAAACAATTTGTTAGGGGCCAGTAAAAATGTACTTAGGGGAAAGTAGAAAAACCTTTTATAGCTAGCGTTTGTATTTGTGTTGTAGCGTTTGTATGTGTGGTAACGTTAGCTTAGTGGCTGGTAGATTGCAGCTAATGACACAGGGTAACGTTAGCTTAGTGGCTGGTAGATTGCAGCTAATGACACAGGGTAACGTTAGCTTAGCGGCTGGTAGATTGCAGCTAAAGACACAGGGTAACGTTAGCTTAGCAGCTGGTAGATTGCAGCTAAAGACACAGGGTAACGTTAGCTTAGCAGCTGGTAGATTGCAGCTAAAGACACAGGGTAACGTTAGCTTAGCAGCTGGTAGGTTGCAGCTAAAGACACAGGGTAATGTTAGCTTAGACAAGCTTAGCGGCTTAACATGCTCTCAGTGGTTTCTGTGACAGGAGAAATACTTACTTATACGTAAATGTTAGTTAATTAAAATATTTGTGTTGTAGTATTTGTATTTGTGTTGTCGTATTTGTGTTGAACTGTCTCGGCCGCCGTATGACTCAGCACCAACTAAACATCCTAATTGTGTCTTTGTTTGTGTGCGAATCGAAGAGGTGGACGTTGGGAAAGACGAGGAGTTCACCGTCTGTACTCGCGAGGCTGGAGGTCAGGGCAAACTGGACGTCAAGATCACCTCGCCGTCACGCCGACCAATCCCGTGCAAGGTGGAGTCGGGCACAGCCAATGAGGCGCACACAGTGAAGTACATTCCCCCCGAGGAAGGACAGTACAGAGTGGACGTCAGCTACGACGGAAACCCCATCCCAGGAAGTCCGTTCACGGTGGAGGGCGTCATGCCCCCCGACCCTTCAAAGGTGAGTGAACGTGTTGCTTACATCAGGTTTTCAAACTTTTTGTGTGTGTATTACACTATTTGTAATCAAGAATTTTCGTGGACCACCTCATAATACACATAATAAAATATGTCTACACACAGTCCTACCTGAATTAATCTGCACCTCTTAATAGGCCTACTAGCACTAAAACTAGAACTGGTCATTGCATCAGTCCAACAGGCTCGTTGGCTGCCACATATTTTATTTATTTATTTTACTCAAGCACCCGAGGGCATAGTCAGGTTCATTTGAACAACAGGGTTTTTTTCCATAGCAATGGAGTATTATGTCTATACAGTAATTTAAATTTTATATCAATATACATATACTTCATTTTTATGGTAATTTCCTGGAAAAATGAAGGTTGAAAAACTATTATTTTATATTTTATTTTGCTTTTCCACGGACCACCTGCAGTACCCTCACGGACCGCTAGTGGTCCGCGGACCACAGTTTGGGAATGACTGGCTTACATCATCCAGTTTAAAGGGATCTAAAATAAAAACCATAACAGCTATAGAGTCTTTTTGCAGCAGTAAGCTAAGGCTTCTGTGTTTCACATCATTACGCTCTACGCTCGTGATGATGTCATCACGTTACGTAACGACCGGTTTAAAATAGGCTGATAACTAGTGAGTATGCTCCCGTAAGTACCGGGGAAAACACGTCTGGTTTTTCTATTTTTTGTTTTATTTATGACACAATTTTTATACTTTTATTAATTATTATGGTTTATTTACTTACATAATCTTTTAGTTTAGGTTGTTCTGATTTTAGGGATATGACGCATTTGAATAAATTCCAGGAAGTGACATCACAATAAGATGAAATACTAATTTATTTCTATCGCAGAGTTCAAAGGGTTAAAGACATTTTCCTGAAAGCTTCTTCTAAGATTTGTCCCTGTTCCTAGGGATGCACGATCTGAGGAAAATATCTAATTGCGATTATTTTGACTGATATTGCGATTGCGATAGGATTCACGATATTTAAGGGAATGATCATTTTTGTATCGTTATTCTCATTTTCATAGAAAAATATTAAAATAAAAACAATTTTTAAATGATTATAGTGTGATTTTAGCAAGGATTTATACAAAACAAAGACATTTTCTTTAGTCTGTACGATACGATTTGGAGTTTGACACATTTTGTCTTTAACAAATATTGCGCCCCCACCTGCGATTTGGATATTGCACTAGTCCATATTGTGATTTCGATAAAATTAATTGTGCAGCCCTACCTGTGTCTCGTTTTTTCCGCCTCTTTCCCGTCCAGGTTCGAGCCTACGGTCCGGGCCTTCAGGGGGGTGTTGTGGGTAAACCGGCGCCCTTCGCCATCGACACAAAGGGCGCCGGTACCGGCGGTCTGGGCCTGACGGTGGAGGGACCCTGCGAGGCCAAGATCGAATGTCAGGACAACGGTGACGGGTCTTGCTCCGTGTCCTACCTGCCCACCGAGCCCGGCGAGTACGCCATCAACATCCTGTTTGCAGAGCAGCACATCCCCGGCTCGCCCTTCAAGGCCGCGGTCCAGTCGGCCTTCGACCCCGGCAAGGTGACAGCCAGCGGCCCGGGCCTGGAGCGAGGGAAGGTCAACGAGGATGGATCCTTCACAGTGGACTGCTCCAAAGCTGGCGAGGCGGAGCTCACCATTGAGATTGTCTCTGACTCCGGAGCCAGAGCAGAAGTTCACGTGCAGAACAACGGTGATGGGACGTACGCCATCACCTACATCCCGCAGTGCCACGGCATGTACACCATCACCATCAAGTACGGAGGACACGCCGTGCCAAAGTTCCCCATCCGACTGACGGTGGAGCCGGCAGTGGACACCAGCGGGGTGAAGGTCCACGGGCCGGGAGTGGAGCCCCGAGGTGAGTCTGGCAGAAGTATTTTTTTACCCAACAACGGGTCCGAATAATAAAACAGACACAGGGTAGCTTAGCGGCTGGTAGATTGCAGCTAAAGACACAGGGTAAAGTTAGTTTAGCGGCTGGTAGATTGCAGCTAAAGACACAGGGTAATGTTATCTTAGCGGCAGGTAGATTGCAGCTAAAGACACAGGGTAACGTTATCTTAGCGGCTGGTAGATTGCAGCTAAAGACACAGGGTAACGTTAGCTTAGCAGCTGGTAGATTGCAGCTAAAGACACAGGGTAAAGTTAGTTTAGCGGCTGGTAAATTGCAGCTAAAGACACAGGGTAATGTTATCTTAGCGGCTGGTAGATTGCAGCTAAAGACACAGGCTAACGTTATCTTAGCGGCTAGTAGATTGCAGCTAAAGACAGGGTAACGTTAGCTTAGTAGTTTAACATGCTCTCGGTGGTTTCTGTAGGGCTGCTCGATTATGGGAAAAATAATCACAATCATTATTTTGGTCAATATTGTAATCACGATTATTTAACACGATTACTCGTTGATTTTTGGAAAGATGTTGCATTTCTTTGTTATTTTAAAAACAGTTAAACAAATCAACAGTGAAAACACCGTGAACTGTGAAACTACCCTTAATACTTTTCCCGTTGAACTTTTTTTTCTTTTCATTCAGAACACAAGAGTTTAAAATAAGAGTTTACTTTACTGCAAAACGTAATGTGCAAAATAATCGTTCTCGATTACATTTTTATTGTGATCGTTAGAAGCCAAAATCAAAATCGCGATTAAAATTTGATTAATTGCACAGCCCTAGGTTTCTGTGACAGGAGAAATACTTACTTATATATAAGTGTTAGTTAATTAACTCTCCTGTTGTCCTCTGGTCAAATTTGACCCATTTTCTAAAAGTTTCTATATCAGAAATTTGTGTTTCTTTTAACCAAATTTTAAAACAAAATAACGTGGATGGTTCCATATACAACGCTCTTCACAAGTTAAATAAATAATCAGTTCACTACTTTCATAGAATTTGGGTGTTTTATATATATTTTATAGCATGTAAAGAAAAATGTGACAAAAATATCGGAAAAAGTGATAAAAAACTAGGAAAAAAGTGACAAAAACTTCCAAAAAGTGACAAAAACATTGGAAAAAGTGAGATAACGTCAGGATAGTCTTCAAAAACGTCAGGAAAAGTGACAAAGACATGGGAAAAACTTAAAGAAACGTCAAAAAAACGCACAAAAGTATTGACAGAAACAAACGTTGGAATTTTTGTTTACATTTTGACCCAGAAAAACCAAAAGTTGCATGATCGACGGGGACGACAACACAAGGGTTAAAATATTTAAACTCCCAGATGTGCAGCCTGGTCTGTTTTAATGATGGTTTTATTTTCCTCGTGAACTTTCCGACAGTCAATTATCACAGTTAATAAACTCACAGGGGGACTTTTACGCCTTTGTTTGCTGGTTATTTTCCTGTAGATGCACAGATGTTGCATCAGAGCTGCAAAGTTATTTCCATCCACAAAAAGCCAACGAGATTTTTTTGGGGTCATTGCAGAAAATAATCTCTGTGGCAAATAGAAGTTCATGATACTTACACATTTTGTTGACAGGTTTTCCGACATTTTGTCGCTTTTCTTGACGTTTTTGTTGCTTTTTTCGATGTTATTTTCAGCTTACACAGTCAGGAGACATGCATGCAGAGGGACGAGGTCATAATATTATGGATTAGTTGTCAATTATTAAATTAATCTCCAACTATTCTGATAATCCATTAATCAGTTTGAGTAATTTTTTATGATAAAACAGGTAAATATGTGTGATGTCAGCTTGTTAAATGTGAATATTTTCTAGTTTCTTCTTTCCTCTGGGACAGGAAATTGAATCCTCCTTCCTTCCTTCCTTCCTTCCTTCTCTCCCTTTCCTTCCCTTCCTCCTTTACAAACTCTCTTTCTTACTTCTTATTTCCATCATCATCATCATCATCATCACTTTTTCTGTACTTCCTTAATTATTCTTCCTTTACTTTCCTTCCATTATTCCTTCCTTCCCTTTCTTTCCATCCTTGCCTTTTGTCTTTTATCCTTCTATCCTTCCCTACGTACTTCCTTTCCTTCTTTCCTTTATCCCAAATGTTTCCACCAAATGTCAAAACCAGAGAAATCTGTTATTTTATTTCTGACACAGGACGTTTCCTTTAGTCGCCTGTCAGCGTTATATAACCTTTCCCCCTCTAGTTACTCGTAACTACCGTCAAAACACGGGCACCCAGATAATACGTTGGAGAGTAATTGTAAATCATACAATGTCACAGAAAAAAATACTCTAAGGGTGTTTGGTGTCAGCCAGAACATCATGTTTTTATTTTATCAGGCAGTGATGGAGAGTGTTATCAGGTATGGGATGACGGCGTGGTTCGGCAATCTCTCCACACAGTCCAAATCAAAGTTGCAGCGCCTGGTACAGACTGCTATGAAGGGGATGGGGAGGACTGATTAGCTCTCCCTTCAGTCCATCTATGAGCAGTCTGTACTTAGGCAGGCACGGAGAGTATTGTTGGACCCGTCCCACATCCTTCAAACGGAATACGAGCTCTTGCCTTCTGGTAGAAGGTACAGAATCCCTAAACTAAACTGAACCGTTTTAAATATTCCTTCGTACCAGTCTCCATCAAAATTTTAAATCAAAATTTTAAACAGATTTGTACGATTTGTAATGATGGGCCTGAGAAGTGTGCAGTAACTCGGTGTTCTGTATTTTGTTTTACGTGTATTTAATGTCTGTAATAGCAGCTACTACTATGCACTACGCATTTTTGAGTCCATGGCAAATTTCCCCTAGGGGACAATAAAGTATATTCTATTCTATTCTAACCGTAATACTGCTTTTTCTGCCACAAGGCATGATTTTGTGAATAATTACATGCTACTTTGCAACACTGTAATACAGCAGAGATCTTATTTATTGATACATATTAATATCGATCCAGCTTAACATAACTACAATGTGCTGGTTGACAAGCAGCCAACGTTAAAGCTAATGCTTGGTGGATAACATTATAGGGTTACAACATTGTTCAACACGCTCATAAAGTTATTAGTAGTATGATTGTTTTGACCACGGATAAAAGCAGCAGGCTTCGGCCGGCTTTTGGATTGGGATCGGGATTGAGTTTGGCTGGGGTCTGGTTCGGCCGGGGTCTGGTTCGGCCGGGGTCGGGTTTGGCCGGGTTCAGGTTCGGGGTCGGGTTCGGTATCGGGTTCCCAAGACCTAGCAGCGAAGCCCAGCTGTTGCAGGTGAAACTTAAACGACGCATCAGATTCAAAGGTTATCACCACTTTTCCACAGTCAACATGAGTAATGTTGCGTTAGCCACTTCAGTGATAGAACTAATACATTAATGTTAAATAATACATTCCCAGAATATTAAATATTTTTAGTTAATATTAAAGTTTAACGTTTATCTCTTGAAATTTGTAATACTTAACGACATGGTTACGTTTTTACCAACTCTCTTTTTTTTTTAAATGATTAACAAAATAACTTATTGCACGCTATTATTTCATTTTATCAATGGGAAACATCCATGTGTACAGACAAGGCTAGCAGCAGCAGCAGCGCCGCGTCAGACACCTTTCTAGTGTGCAAAGACATAGAAAACGCCACGCAGCTGACACGCCACGCTCACGCCACACTCACGCCACACTCACGCCACACTCACGCCACCAGCCAGTGTGTAACCGGCCTAAGTCCCCAGTGTGGTTGCTTTCTCTTCTTCTGTTTCTTGACGTTTGCTTCCTGTCTGCAGGCGTCCTGAGGGAAGTGACCACGCATTTCACCGTGGACGCCCGGGCGCACTACCGGAGCGGCGGCGGCCGCATCAAAGCCCCCATCTCCAACCCATCGGGCGCCAACACAGACGCCTACATCACCGACAAGGGAGACGGGACATACCGCGTGGAGTACACGCCGTACGAGGACGGTGAGACTCTTCTCAAACGTTAACTCAAAGGTTTTTATTCAACGATTGGACCGAACCAATCTGGTGCCATAGGCAAGATTTCAGCTGTTTGGGGCTTTCTACATTTTTATCGACATATTTGCTGTTTTTTCCAACTTTTTGACTCTTTTTTTATTCAACATTTATGTTACTTTTTCCAACTTTTCTGCCGATGATTGTGTTGATTTTTTTTGACAGACTTTTTTTATACTATATTGTCGCTTTTTGTCAACCTTTTGGCGCATTTTTGAAAACCTTTTCACCGTGTTTTATAACAACAGGTTCTCACACCCATCTCGTAAAATATGGACGCTTGGTCAGGTGCCTTTGTCGTTCTTATTGATGGTAAAAGTCTCCTTTAGGGCTATAAGTAAACGCGCTTGGTCGGGACTATTGCCATCCTTTTGACGCAGTTATGTTAAGGAAAGGGTCGTGGGTGGGCGTACGGTTCTGTGACACGTGGGAGGAAAATAAAAAGCAACTATAGCCAGCGTGACCAGCAGGATGCGAACCCCGGTCTCCTGGGTGAAAGTCCTGTGTTTGACCCATCCACCCCCCCAACCAACCTCCTTACATACTACTCTCTAAATCCTCTCTAACTGCTGCTCTCCCCGGTGCGTTACACAAACACGCTAAAAGACGCCTTTTTCGTCGCATCAGACGCTGACAGCCACTGTCCAAACGTCCTTATTTTACCAGTTTGGAGTGAAAACGGGTTGTTTATCAACTTTTTTTGACACTTTTTAAAACTTGTTTGTTGCCCTTTTATTTGGGTTTTTGCCGAGGGGGGGGGTTCAACTTTTTGGGCTTTTTTTTTCAAAAATGTTGTCGCTTTTTCCGACGTTTTGTACGGACCATTTTTCGGGGTTCATTTTAAACAGACCAAAGGAGGCAGGTGTGGAAGCAGACTTAGAAGAAAGGCCAGCTCAAGACAGGAAGGGGGGAGAAGGAGGGGGATAACATGCAGGGAAGGGTCACAGGTCGGAATCAAACCCGTGGCAGCTGAGGCGAGGACTGAGCCTCTGTACATGCAACGAAAAAGTTTTAAAAAGTTTTGAAAACATTGGAATTGAACGTTGGAAAATAAGGTTAAAAAAGCAAATTATAATAATAGTAATTTTAAAAAATCAATGAGAATGAGCAACAAGAAAGTCAGTTAACATCAAGCAGCGGGGCTGATATATGAAGGTATGGAAGTGTTTGTGGGGTTAGTAGATGAATGTAATGGAGCGATAGATAGAGCGAGGGTATTAATAGCTGCAGTGTGTCTGCTCTCCACTGATAGTAATGTGTGACATGTTTGAACCCCGGTGCATTGTGGGACAGTGGAGGCTGCCCTCTGCTGTTAAACACACAAACATGAGGGAGATCTTCTGGGATTAATTCACTGATTACACCCAGAAAACAAATGACAAAACTTGAATAAAGCGACAAAAATGTTACAAAATAAAAAGTTATAACTATCATGTTCTTCCCAAACGATGAACAGAGTTTTAGGCATTCTTTTATCAAATATCTTAAAAAAAATAGTTTATATAGCTGCTGTAAATGTGTGTGTGTGTGTGTGTGTGTGTGTGTGTGTGTGTGTGTGTGTGTGTGTGTGTGTGTGTGTCTGTCTGTCTGTCTGTCTGTCTGTCTGTCTGTGTGTGTGTGTGTCTGTCTGTGTGTGTGTGTGTGTGTGTGTGTTTGTGTCTGTCTGTCTGTCTGTCTGTCTGTCTCTGTGTGTGTCTGTCTGTGTGTGTGTGTCTGTCTGTCTGTGTGTGTGTGTGTGTGTGTGTGTGTGTGTGTGTGTGTGTGTCTCTGTGTGTGTGTCTGCAGGTTTGCATCTGATTGAAGTGCTGTTTGATGACGTCTCGGTGCCGAAGAGTCCGTTCAGGGTGTCGGTGTCGGAGGGCTGTGACCCCAGCCGGGTGCGAGCCTACGGGCCCGGTCTGGAGGAGGGACTGGTCAACAAACCAAACCGCTTCACCGTGGAGACCAGGTGACTTTACACCAGAGCTCTTCATCACAACATGACATTAATCAGAGGTTAACGTCCCTCTGGGGAAACCTTTCTTCTGACTAATGATGTTTAGATCCTGTTTGAACTGAGTCACTTTTAATAGTAATGTAGTGCGTAGTGCGTGTGTGTAGTGTGTAGTGCGTAGTGCGTAGCGCATAGTGCGTAGTGTGTATGCGTAGTGCATGTGTGTAGTGTGTAGTGCGTATGTGTAGTGTGTAGCACGTAGCGCATAGTGCGTAGTGTGTATGCATAGTGCGTGTGTGTAGTGCGTAGTGCGTAGCGCATAGTGCGTAGTGTGTATGCGTAGTGCGTGTGTGTAGTGCGTAGTGCGTAGCGCATAGTGCGTAGTGTGTATGCGTAGTGCATGTGTGTAGTGTGTAGTGCGTATGTGTAGTGTGTAGTGCGTAGTGCATAGTGCGTAGTGTGTATGCGTAGTGCGTGTGCGTATGTGTAGTGTGTAGTGTGTATTTTGTAGTGTGTAGTGCGTAATGTGTAGTGTGCACTGTGCGTAGTATGCATTGTGTAGTGTGCAGTGCGTAGTGTGCAGTGCGTAGTGCGTAGTGTGCAGTGCGTAGTATGCATTGTGTAGTGTGCAGTGCGTAGTGTGCGTAGTGTGTGTAGTGGGTAGTGTGTAGTGGGTAGTGCGTAGTGTGCAGTGCGTAGTGTGCAGTGTGTATTGTGTAGTGTGTAGTGCGTAGTGCGTAGTGTGTGCGTAGCGACCGGGCCCCAATGCTCCCCTACACTAACACCAGTATCCTCCCTTCACCACATTAAGACTAATATAAGGAGCCTATCTTATTTAGTCCTCGTTGCTTTGGGGTCAACTCTTGTGATCCAGACTCAGGTCCCTGATGTGAAAGCCCCTTACTGCTTTATATTCCATTATATTTTTGATATATTTTTTCATGTCATCTGTGTTTTCCTTCTCATAGGGTGGGACTTATATAAATAAAGTCCCATAATGAACACAGGAAGGGGCGGGACTTTGCCTATCTATGAAGATCAATAAATAAAAACAATAAGAATGCTTCGATGACATTTCCGATCAATCAAACTAATCTGAATGTCCATTAATTCTTGTGTTCCTCAGAGGTGCTGGCACCGGGGGTCTGGGCCTGGCCATCGAGGGCCCGTCGGAGGCCAAGATGTCCTGTAAGGACAACAAAGATGGCAGCTGCAGCGTGGAGTACATCCCCTTCACTCCCGGCGAGTACGACGTCAACATCACCTTCGGAGGCCTTCCTATCCCAGGTGATCCATCCCAAACCTTCTCCTTGTTTAAATCCAGGATTCTGTGAGCTTTAGTTTAGGTTTTATCAGTCTCGCGTGTCCAGCTGTATCTCCACAGCGCTGTGGAGGAAGGTCTGACTACACCACAGATGCATTCTGGGACATCCAAATTTTGTTCAAAGGGTGTAGCTCGCTAGTTCGAAGTTTGTTGTTGTTGTTTCCCGAAGAGAACGGAGTTTGGAGAGAGAGAGAGAGAGAGAGAGAGAGAGAGAGAGAGAGAGAGAGAGAGAGAGAGAGAGAGAGAGAGAGAGAGAGAGAGAGAGAGAGAGAGAGATATCCTGGAAGTAACGTACCTCTGTTGATCCAGACTAAGATTTTGTAAACTCTGTACATATTTAAGTTTCTCTAATCTCTGGCCCCCTCTGTGTCTGTGTTGCAGGGAGCCCGTTTCGGGTTCCGGTGCGCGAGCTGTTGGATCCCAGTAAAGTGAAGTGTTCGGGTCCCGGCCTGGGAAGTGGAGTCCGAGCCCACGTCCCCCAGACCTTCACCGTGGACAGCAGCAAGGCCGGGGTCGCCCCCCTGGAGGTCCAGCTGTACGGGCCCACAGGTAAGACATCGTCCACACACCTGAGAGAATACATTTTGGCTCACCTAGTTTTTGTCACTATCACCAATGCTTTTGGAGCTTTTTCCCACAATTTCTGATGTTTCTGTACCTTTTTCTGACTATTTTTCCGATGTTTTTGTTACTTTTTTGCTGCATTTTTCTTTAATGGCTAAGGTACTTTTTTAGGGCTTCATGTTGCCCAAACTGTAAGAGAGAGACTTTATAAGAAATGCAGTAATACAGTCAAAGATATTTGACTTTTTCAAAATAAAAGCATGTCAATAAACTCTCCATGTCTGGCTCTGAGTTTGACTCACCTGTTCTAGAAAGTGTCGACCCAAGACACCGATTATATTTTAGATTTTGAAACTCTGGTTGCCCTTCAGGTGTGGCCGAGCCAATCAGCATCACCGACAACGGCGACTGTACTCACACGGCCAACTACACGCCTGCCAGCGACGGTCCGTACACGGTGTGCGTGAAGTATGCCGACCAGGAAGTCCCCCGCAGGTCAGTAGCCAACGCATCCACAGATACATGGTTGATGGTGCATACATAAAAACATTTAAAGAATAAAATGAAATAAACAAACTATAATTACCAAAACAAATAATACATACATACGTATAACTATTTAACTTTAAAGGGTAATCTTAATCCCACAGAAGTGAAAATGTTAAAGTGCTTCCTTTTTTCAAGTATTTCTCCAAACCGTGTCCTCTCAGTCCCTTTAAGATCAAAACATTACCGGCCCACGATGCCAGTAAAGTCCGAGCCAGTGGTCCGGGTCTAAATGCGTCCGGAGTTCCCGCCAGTCTGCCCGTTGAGTTCACCATCGACGCCAGAGACGCCGGAGAGGGACTGCTCACCGTTCAGATCCTGGTGAGTCACCGATGAGTCCTGCCATAGACGAGGCAGCTTTATTTCTACAGCACATTTCAGCATCAGTACCCTGGAAATCCAGAGTTCTCTCCAGAGCACAATTTGAATTTGCTCAGCGAGTCACTCTGGCATTGAGTAATGATGCTCATTAACTATGCCCTTGTAGCCGAGCTGCACCAATCACATCGGTGTATCTGATATAGGCGGGCCAGAGGCGAGCTAAACAGATGACGACAGCGCTGCGGCGTCCAAGTCATTAGTAAACATTGCAAGATGGCTACAGATGAACACCAGTTGTTTGAAACGGCTTTGGCCGCTACAATGAACGAGTTAGACTTGGCTTTTTATGTAAAAGAGGAACAGAAGACGGCGCTCCAATCGTTCCTTTGCAAGAAGGACGTTTTGGCTGTTTAGCCGACCAGTTACCAGTTACCATCTACCAGTTAGCTCCTCTGGTAGCTAAGAGTTTAATCTAGCTAAGAGTTTAATCTGCCAGTTAGCTCCTCTGGTAGCTAAGAGTTTAATCTACCAGTTAGCTCCTCTGGTAGCTAAGAGTTTAATCTACCAGTTAGCTCCTCTGGTAGCTAAGAGATTAATCTACCAGTTAGCTCCTCTGGTAGCTAAGAGTTTAATCTACCAGTTAGCTCCGCTGGTAGCTAAGCGTATGGGGCTCTTGATACGTCACCCCGTGTATTGTTGTGATTGGTCGTAGTGTTATCCAATTGCGTGCAGTGAGATTTTCAAATGTATGCTTGGTGCCGCCCCTCGAGTTGGGCCGTTTTCATTACTCAATGCCAGACCCTTAATCTTTTGGATTTGGGTCTGGATTTCCAGGCTACAGCAACAGGGCAATTCAAAGTGCTTTACATAAAAACATTAAAGAGCAGTTAAAAACAATAAGAAATATAAAAACTAGGGCTGTCAGCATTAACGCATTAATCGCGATGCGATTAAGGGTCGAGCATAACACGTTCATTTTTTTTAATCGTATTAATCGCATGCTGCCATTTATTAATTTATTTTCACTTCACTCGGCTTTGTGTCGTGCCTAACAGGCTACTATTTTGCCATACTTCCTCGTAACACATCCTGCTGCTGCAGGAATAGCAACACAGATTTCAGTGCCTCATTCTGGTGCCACTGATATGTCTGCTCTTCTCTCTGATGCTCTGAAACAGACGTTACAGGAAACAGAAACATCGCTGCATGTGATGCTAGTTAACACTATACTCGACAGCAGCTAACGTTAGCCTACCGCTAGCTAGTTAACACTATACTCGACAGCAGCTAACGTTAGCCTACCGCTAGCTAGTAGCTGGATTAAACACGGTTAAAATGCTGACAGCTAACGCTAACCGGTGTCAAGTGTGTCTGTATTTCACTGTAGAGGATTCAACACCGGGATGTAACAATCTGCAGCTGCTGTTGTCGGAAAAACACAGATGGTGTGTTCAATGAAACTGGTAATTTACAGCCTCGTGGTGCATTCAAAGTTGTTGTTAAATGCCCTTTTCCCATCTGGTCGTTGTTTTTGTCATTCAACAGCTATTTACTAGTGAAATAAGTTATTGTTATAGTGATTACATTATTATTAAACATTTAACTTTGACGATATGGCCTTAGCAATAAACAAGCCATTCTTTAATGTCACCAACTGTTTAGTACCCTTTTGTTCTCTGCTTCTGACTGGGTAGTAGTCCTTACCTAGGTACTGTCAGGGCACACCCTCATACTCTGCTTCTGACTGGCTAGTAGTCCTTACCTAGGTACTGTCAGGGCACACCCTCATACTCTGCTTCTGACTGGCTAGTAGTCCTTACCTATCTACTGCGCATGTGCGACTCCAAACAAAGATGTTACAGCAGTGAGAGGTCTCACTCTGTGGCTAAAACAGAGACCTGAACACAGGGTGAAAAGAGGAGCTGCAGCAATGTGCAGTACAACAACAATATGGTGTTTTTTGAAAATTAAACCATGTAAACCTATTCTGATATAACCTCTAACTACAATTATGAACCTGAAAATGAGCATAATATGGGCACTTTAAAGATTAAATTAAATTATTAAATTAGTTTAGGAAAGTTATGTTATTGAGTCAACCCAGGCTGTCTCAATAAAATTGAGCCCCAATAGCTAGAGGTGTCATCACCTGGACAATAGCTCACTGAGATCAGCACTTGCCTAAAAACCCCAAGAGTTACAAGGTGAGCATCTTATACTTAATCAGCCATTGTGCTTTGGACACTTTCCCAGCTTTAATACTTTTACATTTTCCTGATGATACTTACAGACTTTTAGATAAGTAACATTTTCATTCACTGGTAACGGAGTATTTTCACAGTGTGGTGTTAGTACTTGAACTGCAGTAAAGGATCTGAATACTTCTTCCAGTGCTGTTGTTGTCTTGCTGACTCTTTTCACCGCTGGGGGGTTTGTTACTTTCTGTTCAGGGTCCAGACGGCTGCAGGCGCGACGCCTCTCTGTTTGTGGAGGACTGGGGACGGAGGGTGTGGGAGACACAGATAGTAAAGAAAACCATCCTCTTCAGTATGAATAAGAGAGGCTGTGTAAGGCCTGCACTCTCTCCTCCGTCACCCCCTCCCTACATCACATCGTCTAACGTCTCCCCCCCTCCCCTCCCCTCCTCCAACATCAAATGCTGTCTTAAACGATATTAAACTCAATATCTTTGGGTTTTGAATAAAGATTTTCTTGCGTATCAGCCGATACCGAGTACGAATCCCATACCAGTGTGTTAAAAAATACATATATTTTATAATCAGAATCAGCTTTACTGGCCAGGTTTACGTAAACAAACAAGGAATTTGACTCCGGTAGTCTTTGCTCTCAAAGTACAACACTCACTTAACATATAAAGAATAAAAAACAGAAAGGACAGTAAGAAATATAAAAAAAAATACTGTTAAGTATCAAATATACAGTATAACAATACAATAGAATTTACAAATTTAAAAAAAATATACAATAACAATTGAAGAGAGGGAAGGAATAGTGCAGTATCAGTATAGTCTGAGATTTAAGATGTAAATATAAATATAGTGCAAGGCAGTTCACTGCAATGGTAATATATTAACAATATTGTAATTGTAAGGTTGAAATATACATGAGGTAGATGAGCAGAACAGTGTTGATTGACTTTGTTCAGTGTAACGGTGGGTGCTATTTCTGAGTGTTCAACAGAGTGACTGCTTGGGGAAAGAAACTGTCTTTGTGTCGGCTGTTTTTGGGGAACAGTTGGAAGCGAGGTGCGTAATCCCCGCTTCCTTAATTCCGCCAGCGCTCCTGCTCGTTTCTCACGTCTGCGTCTCCGGCAGATTCCATGGAGAATCGCAGCCCCTCCAACCAGGATTTCAGTAAAACTTGCTGGGTTTGTGAAAACCGGAGAAGAAGTTCCTGTAGAGGTTTGCCTGATGTTTAAGAGTTCCTCTCTGGTAAAAGTTACTGGTGAAAGACCGTAGAAAGCGTAATAAACTCAAATAAACAAAGTACTAGAGAGCGAAGTACCGAGCATAGCCAGTATATATAATGGACCAGCAGGTCCCGTGTCTCTGGACGGAGACCAGTGAAGTCTCTTTCCCGGTGATGGCTGAGCGTTACTGAGCAGCCTCCAACTGAGCTTGAAGACGTAGATGTGACGTGAGCAACCTGTCTGAAAGTTGGAAGTCTTCTGGTAGCTGTGCCAAGAGAAATCTCAATCATTCCCAATCTAGCAGAGACGGAGAGCGTAGGTATATGTAAGGAGATAACATAGACACAGGCTAATTATTGATCACTAAAATGATAGTTAACATTAGTAATTAAACTTAAACAGCTAATGGAAGTCCAAACTGCCTGAGAGCTTCTCCTGTACTATACGGTAATTCCTCTACTATGAGACAGTAAGTCTCGTGGTTATGACCCAATCGTTAGCCTATTTTTATAAAAACGTCTGCTACGGAGCCATAACGTGAGCTACAAGGTAATGGAGCCTTTTATACATTGTCGTGTTTCTTTAGAAATTAACAATGGACAAATAGAGTCTTTAAACTCTTCAGATGTAAAGTTATTCTCTGTCAAA
>NC_050192.1:20294150-20301650 GCF_008315115.2 Sander lucioperca | reverse complement strand
TTTGGACGCTTTGTTTCTTTATTGACGTTTTTGGTGTTTTTTAGTTTTTTATCAACGTTTTTGTCACTTTTTCATCGTTTTGCCCAACAGAGGACAAACACCCACGCTGACACGCTGAGACACACACACGGCAAAACGCTTTTCGCTTATTTTGATGCTTATTTCCGAAGTTATGTCGCTTTTTTCAACAGTTTAAAATCGGGAACTTCTCCTCTTTAGCGTTTAGCTTAGCACAGCGCCATTGCAGCCATGTCGCTCGTATCCACCGATGCTCCGTCACTACTTCTACAGTCAAACAGAAGAAGATCCAGCTCACATTTAAACAAGAATATGTAAAAGTTAAAACACTGTGGACACGTGTGTGTGTGTGTGTGTGTGTGTGTGTGTTTTTGCGTGTGTGTGCATGTGCGTGTGTGTGTCTCTGAATGAGTGTGCGTGTTTTTGCGCGCGCGCGTGTGTGTGTGTGTGTGTGTGTGTGTGTGTGTGTGTGTGTGTGCATGCATGCGTGTGTGTTCCCTAAAGCTTGTCCCTTGTTCCCTGTCAGGTGAGTGATACCGTCCCCATAGTAGAGGAGCCCAGTGACACGCTGCAGTTACAGCAGCCCTATGTGGGCTTCTCCCCCCAATGGGTATAAACTGTTATTACATATATTTATCTTTATACTAGGGCTGTCAATCGATGAAAATATGTAATCACGATTAACCGCATGATTGTCCAGTTTATCAAATAATCGCAAATTAATTGAGATGTTCCTCCCCTCAAAAACAACAAGTAATGTGACATTACATAAAGTGTTAGTTCCAGCATCATTCTGACCTATATTCAGGTTTCTAGTGAGAGCGCCCTCTAGTGGCCGTAGTAGTTCTGACGGGAGCAAAGCAGGAAGTAAGGTGAGGAAGTATAGGAGCCCTAAATGTCCTGGTAGCGTGACCCCATTTGTACAGGTCCTATCCCCTGACCAATCGGCTATCCTAACCATAACCATTTGAGGTTGATTGCCTAACCCCAACCAATCGACCACTATGGCCACGCAAATGGGTCTTGGCGTAGCCATAGTGGGATTCATAATTTTGCATCCTGGTAAGGAGGCAGGTTGGGGGTGGATGGGTCTAACAAACGCAGGACTTTCCCCCAGTAGACCGACGGTTCATGTCCTGTTAGAGAAGAAAAGGAAACAGAAAGTTATTTTAACTTTAGGGAAAAAATGGAGCTCCGTCACGTTCAGCGTTACGTGGTCACCTTCAAACTCTCGGCTGCTTGGTTTGTAAACAACAACCAAAGCAATGCACAGCTACTGAGACGCAGTTTGACGACAGAGTCATGTAGCAGTGACTAAGACAGATGTGTAAAGGTATATAAAGGTATATAAACAGCGCCGCCCTGCAACAAATGCTAAAAGTTAAAGATGATAAGAAAGAAACAACAACATCCAAAAAATGCAACGAAAATGTTGGAAAAAACTACAAAAAAGTACCCAAAAAAATCCCTAAACTACGACAAACTGAGACTTACTTCACTTCCATAATTATCTTTTAAAATGACAAACATCATCTGTGTAATTCATGTTTAATTTCAAACAGGATCTAAACATTACTAGTCTCTCCCCGTTCACTACCGGACACAAAATAATTGTGTTAACTCGTTTTGACAGCCCTAATATATAGCTTATATTATATATAGCTTATATTATATAATATATAGCTTATACTATATAATATATTTCTATATTTATCTGCTGTCTCTCTGCAGAAACGTTTGCTCCAAACCTTCCTCTGTTCAGTCTGCAGCTGATCAATAACAACCCAGATTCAGCATGGATTTCTGCATGTTTGCTCTGCATGAATCTATAAACTAACAGCAGATCTCAGATCAGCGGGACAGTTTCTACTTCCTCTTCAGTCTCTAAAGGGAACTGGTCTCATGTTTTACTTTCAAGCTGCTTTGTTCTCTTCTGGGCAGATTTTCACTTTAGATTTATTGATCATTTTACATTTTTTTTTCAGTTTACTTTAATTTTTATAAATTTAGTCTGATTGTCTATTACTGTCTATTTTATTTTTATTTTAGTTAGTTTTTAATTTGAATTTTTTCTGTAATTTTTTAATTTTTTTTGTAATTTAAAAAAAAAAAAATTTAATTTAAAAATTTTAAATTTCATTATTTTAATGGTTTACCATAAAATATCAGTTTGTGTCCCAGCTCAGCTTAGAGTAACTGGTTTCAGACCAGTCTGAATCTTCTCTCAGCCTCCCCCCCCCTTTCTCTGGGCGATATCCCAGAGTTCAGTGGGGCGACACTAACTGCCCCCCCCCCCTCTGGCTCCGGTTTAGGCCACCGATGATCCGGTGAGCGTGGACGGGACGGAGGCCGTGCTGCGGCCGTTCAGTCTGGTCATTCCCTTCACCGTCCAGAAAGGACAGATCACAGGTGAGAGGAGGGAGGGGCTACTTTATATAAAGTCATGTCTGTAGGTGTGTGTGTGTGTGTGTGTGTGTGTGTGTGTGTGTGTGTGTGTGTGTCTCTGTCTTTGTGTGTGTGTGTGTGTGTGTGTGTGTGTGTGTGTGAGTGCGTGCATGTGTATGCGTGTCTCCGTGTGTGTCTCTGTTTGTGTGTGTGTGTGTGTGTGTGTGCGTGCGTGCACGTGTGTGTCTCCGTGTGTGTGTGTGTGTGTGTGTGTGCGTGCGTGCACGTGTGTGTCTCCGTGTGTGTGTGTGTGCGTGCGTGCACGTGTGTGTGTGTGTGTGTGTGTGTGTGTGTGTGTGTGTGTGTATCTAGCCAGACGTAAACATTCGGAGCTCAGCGTTTTGGTCCTTTTTTTTCATCCTGTTCTCCCTGACTTGTTTACGTTCTTACCTTGTTTCCATGGTGATCTGTAGTTTGTGTTTGGTTCTCCAGGTGAAGTGCGGATGCCGTCTGGCCGAACCGCCGGCCCTCACATCACCGACAACAAGGACGGCACCGTCACGGTGAAGTACTCGCCAACAGAGCGAGGCCTGCACGAGATGGACATCAAGTACGACGGGAACCACATCCCAGGTACCAAACACACACCTACTTCACTCTGCTTCCCAGGTACCAAACACACACCTACTTCACTCTGCTTCCCAGGTACCAAACACACACCAACCTGTTTCCCAGGTACCAAACACACACCAACTTCACTCTGCTTCCCAGGTACCAAACACACACCTACTTCACTCTGTTTCCCAGGTCCAAACACACACCTACTTCACTCTGCTTCCCAGGTACCAAACACACATTTACTTCACTCTGTCCTGCTTATCTTTTGTTTGTTTTATTTTAAATTTGTTATTAATTATTTTTTATTTTGTTTATTTTATTTTTACATACATACAGTTTTTTTCTATATTGTATTTATTTATTAATTTTAAATATGTATTTATTCATTATATTATAGGCCTATTTTATGTAGTTTTATATTCTAACTGGAGTGTTTTCTGTGTTGCAGGAAGTCCGCTGCAGTTCTACGTGGACGCCGTTAACAGCGGTCATGTGACGGCGTTTGGCCCTGGTCTGACTCACGGCACGATGAACACACCGGCCGCCTTCACCATCGTCACTAAAGACGCCGGAGAAGGTACCGACACCGGCACTACTCCGAGTGTTGCTTTGTTAGGGAGCACTGCAGAAAAGATAGAGACAGCCGACGGCCTTCGGGCCCTATTTTATCGATCTAAGTGCACGGCGTGAAGCACCTGGCGCAGGTGTGTTTAGGCTGTGTCCAAATCTACTTTTGATGGTTTGACGCAGAAAAAAGGGTCCGTGCGTATTTTTTGCTGTTAAAATAACAATGAAATGCTCAGTTATTGACTTTAGACCAGGTTTTTGTTGGTCAGTGGCGCGATCACTTCCCGCTGCCTCAAGATAGCAATACTCCCAGAATGCACCTGAACACCTCCCTGTAAGACCAGCACGCCCAGAATGCACCTGAACACACCTCCCTGTAAGACCAGCACGCCCAGAATGCACCTGAACGCACCTCCCTGTAAGACTAGCACGCCCATAGGCCACAGATGCAGGTGCATTTGCTATTTAAACGACGTGGGCGCTGGTCTTAAACTAGGAAAAACACTTGCGTCGGCCTTTGCGCCGTGCTGCGCCAGGGGCAGGATAGGGCCCTATATGTGTTTCTCTCTCTGCAGGCGGACGAAGGTCCGTCTAAAGCCAAGATCAGCTGCAACCACAAAAAAGATATAAACATCCACAAAAACGTCGGGACAATGTTGAAAACCCTGAATCTGGCAAAACATTGAAAGAAAAGCAAGAAAAACTTTGACAAAAGCGTAAAGTCCTTTGTGTGTTTCTCTGTCTGCAGGCGGACTGTCTCTGGCGGTGGAAGGGCCGTCTAAAGCCGAGATCAGCTGCAAAGACAACAAAGACGGGACGTGCACCGTGTCCTACCTGCCCACCGTCCCCGGAGACTACAACATCATCGTCAAGTTCGATGACAAACACATCCCCGGCAGCCCCTTCACCGCCAAGATCACCGGTACCAAAATGCTTCTGCACAGATTATTATTCTAAGTGTCTGACAACATTATGGGATGGATCCCTACAGAGATAGACCTTTTAGTTAAAGAGGAAGATCCTTTTAGTTTAACATGAAACAGTCCCGAAATCACCATCACCAAACTCACCAGACTCCATGTAAATAATCAGGACTTTTATCATCGTAAAACACACTTCATTCAAAGTAAACAGAAACTAAATAAAACTATCAAAAGCCATCTTGGTTCATCTTTCCACTGTTCCAACAATCACCACTCTGGTTTGGTTGAAATAAACCCTTAATTCACCCATTTACATGTAAATAAATATGCTGGCTCTATACACGCTAAAAGTCCTGATTATTTACATGGAGTCTGGTGGAAATATGCTGGCTCTATACACGCTAAAAGTCCTGATTATTTACATGGAGTCTGGTGGAAATATGCTGGCTCTATACACGATAAAAGTCCTGATTATTTACATGGAGTCTGGTGGGTTTGGTGATGGTGATTTTGGGTCTGTTTCATGTTAAACTAGAAGGATCTTACTCTTTTAATAGTTTGACATTATGTAATTTTATAGTCTGTTCTGATTGGTTGATCTCCAGGTGATGACTCCATGAGGACGTCTCAGCTTAACGTCGGCACGGCGACAGACGTTTCCTTAAAGATCACGGAGACGGACCTGAGCAGCCTGACGGCGAGCATCAGAGCGCCGTCGGGACACGAGGAGCCGTGTGTGCTGAAGAGGCTGCCCAACAGACACATCGGTGCGTTTGAGTTCATCACGACACAAAGACTACGTTAACGTTCTCGGTTCGGCTAGAGCTCAAACTAACGTTAGCTAAGAGCTAGCTATAAGACGCTAACTTTGCTAACATGAAATGTGGCATCAATTAAAGTTTATTGCACAATAGATGTTTTATTTTTAGTTTATTATTTTTTTATTAATTTATTTTAGTTTTTGAGTTATATATTAATACATATATTTACTTATATTTAATGACCTTATTTCTGTATTTTATTATATTTATTTTATTATGTTTATTTAATTGTCTTGATTGTTTTTTTTAAATTTGTTTCATTGTTTATTTTCTTTTTTAATTCATTTTAATTTTTATTTATTTATTAATTACATTTGTTTCATTGTTTTTTCATTTTTTTTTTTATTTATTCTATTTTATGTTTTTTACTTTGTTTTTTTCTTTCTTTCTTTTTTAATTTTAATTTTAATATTTTTCAAATTGTATTATTATTTTTTTTTTTTTCATGAGTTTTGTCCGTCCCGTTCCTGAAGTTGTCCGTGTGGTTCTGCAGGGATCTCGTTCACGCCGAAGGAAGTCGGCGAGCACGTGGTGAGCGTGAAGAAGAGCGGGAAACACGTGACCAACAGCCCCTTTAAGATCATGGTCGGCCAATCAGAGATTGGAGATGCCAGCAAGGTGAAAGTCTACGGCCAGGGATTGGTGGAGGGACACACCTTTGAGGTGGCTGAGTTCATCGTTGACACCCGGAACGCAGGTAATAATATATGTGTGTGTGTGTGTGTGTGTGTGTGTGTGTGTGTGTCTACCCTCCCAAATATTATCCAGACAGGAAGTTAGTTTAGTTAGTTTATACAGTCTAACAGGCCCCCCTCTCCACCTCTCCGTCAGGTTACGGCGGTCTGGGTCTGTCCATCGAGGGTCCCAGTAAAGTGGACATTAACTGTGAGGACGTGGAGGACGGGACGTGTAAAGTCACGTTCTGTCCAACCGAACCGGGAAACTACATCATCAACATCAAGTTCGCTGACCAACACGTCCCAGGTACGTCCTGCACTATAGTCTCGCATAGCCAGACCTTCCTCCACGGCGCTGCGGAGGAAGGTCTGGCTAATTATTTATTTAATGGCATTCAGCCACGATGCCTCTGCATAATAGTCTCGGGAAGGAACTTGTTTTGGTGGAACATGTGTACATTGTAGAAATATTTCTATAATCTAGTGGATGTGTTATTGTCAGTATTAAAGTTGTATTCCCAATAATGTATAGACTCAGGACACACAGATAGTTAGCTTAAGCTTTGATTACTTTATAGTTCAGGAATATGAGTCTGTGTTTTTCTTTACCAGTTGGTGAAGTGGAACGGGAGGAGTGGCTCGTGTGTGTGTGTGTGTGTGTGTGTGTGTGTGTGTGTGTGTGTGTGTGTGTGTGTGTGTGTGTGAGCTGGAGAATCTGCCCGGAGACAGGAGGGGGACGCAAGATATAAAAGATTAGGGGAGATGGTTAGACAGGGTTCATAATCTGACATAGACCTGGGGTTTTCAAACTTTTTGTGTGTGTGGACCACTATTTGTAATCAAGAATTTTCACGGACCACCTCATAATACACATAATAGTGTTTACTGCACACAACGACTGCCACATATTTAATTTATTGATTTACTCAAGCGCCCGAGGCATAGTCAGGTTCATTTGAACAACAGGCTTATTTCCGTAGCAATGGAGTATTAAATCTATACAGTAATAAGAACACTTGGATGTAGTCAAAATTTAAAAACCTTTGGCGATTTCAGGGGATTATTAATCTTCAGAGTTTGGACTTGAATGTCACGGCCAAGCACCACTAGCCTATTTTAGTAATCACACAATAACATGACAATTTAATTTAAATTAAAATTTTATATCAATATACATATTCTTAATTTTTATGATAATTTCCTGGTAAAATGAAGGTTAAAAAACTATTATTTTATATTTTAGTTAGCTTTTCCACGGACCACCTGCAGTACCCTCACGGACCACTAGTGGTCTGCGGACCACAGTTTGGGAATGACTGACATAGACTTTGCTGACTTGAACTCCGTATACTTTGTCTGCAGTTAGGGAAACTTAGTCTCTGTTAGTGAATCCACAGGTGTGTTGTAACTCTTATGCTTATTTTTTTATATTAAATGCTGGACTCAGTAAACTTTGCTTAACCGAACTCTTCGTGTCAGATTGATCCTTGT
>NC_050192.1:20269150-20291650 GCF_008315115.2 Sander lucioperca | reverse complement strand
CACACACAGACACAGTATATACATTCTTGAAATTTTTTCAATTTTTTTTTTGTCAATTTAAGTTTTTGTCACATTTCCACGTTTTAGTCGTTTATTTCTACGTTAACGCCGCATTCTTGACACATTTTTCGACATGTTTTGCTGCTGTTTAGAAGCTTTAATCCCTGATTCAGACATTAAAGACTTATGTTTTTGTCTCCAGGTGACTACGAGGTTTCCATCAAGTTCAACGACGAACACATCCCAGACTCTCCGTTCATCGTCCCCGTCGCCACGCTGTCTGACGACGCTCGCCGCCTCACCATCTCCAGCCTGCAGGTGAGGACGCATCGCTAAAGCCTGACACCATCTCACATCTAAAGACGATCCTCTCACATCTAACGTTAAGGACTGGGGATCTTGCAGCGTCACACGTTGCAAGACTACAACTACATTTGTTTTGAAATATTTAACCAAGTCTCCCCAGACGGGAAAAAGACTGAATGGGACTGTTCTTCTTTACCTAAACTCAACTGTCCCGTTCAGAGGCGGAGTGGCAATCGGGAGAGTCGGGACTTTTCCCGGTGGGCCGGTAGTGTTTCGAGGCCGCGAGGGCCAATCTGATAATAGTTATACATCGCAAGTTCTTAGCAGCACCATCCGGTGGCCTGGCGTGCACGGCCGCTGCCCGCTGGTCAAACTGTGCAGCCTCTGCTCTACCCGTACGGCGGCCCGCAGCAGCCTCTTATTTCAATACAAACAGGCTAATCAGAAAAGCAAGGCAAGGCAATTTTATTTGTATATCACATTTCAGCAGCGGTGCAATTCAAGTTAATAGTTAATTAATAGTCAAGTTAATACAAAATTAAAAATAATAAATACAAAATGAAAAGCAATTCATACAAAATTAAAAACAGTTAATCAAAAACAGATTAAATACAGGAATAAAAAAATAAAATTCCCAATACAGTGCAGTGCAAAGAATTAAACAAAAGCAGTATCGAAAAGAAAGGTCTTCAGCCTTGATTTAAAAGAGCTGAGCGTAGGTGTCGATCTACATTTTACCGGAAGTTTGTTCCAGATACGTGGAGCATAGAAACTGAACGCTGCTTCCCCCTTTTTTGTTCTGATTCTGGGGATGGCAAGCAAACCTGTCCCTGATGATCTTAGAGGCCTCTGCGGTTCATAGTTAACAAGTAGATCCAAAAGGTAATTTGGCCCTAAACCATTTAGCGACTTTTATTTGGGGTATAGGAAGCCAGTGTAAAGACTTCAGAACTGGAATGATGTGATCTGCTTTCCTTGTGTTTGTGAGGACTCAAGCAGCTGCGTTCTGAGTGATTTTTTAGGGAGACCTGTAAAGACACCGTTACAGTAGTCTAGTCTACTGAAAATAAAGGCGTGAAAGCACTAACGGGCACAACCATGTCTAGGATTTTCAGAAATATAGGGGGATCAATGAGTGGCCCCTCCCCAAATGGCATAGCCCTGGTCGGCCTATGACGTAAAGCCATCGAACACCTCTTTTATTCCTCGTCACGTTTGGAAGTCTATGAAATAGACGAAATTTACCGGTAGATTTCTACGAAACCAGCACGTTTAGATCTGACACTAAAGGAGACTTTTAGTGTCAATAACAACCCCAGAGATACCTGACCAAGCATCCGTATTTTACGTGATTAGAGTGAGAACGTGTTGTCTTGTATCACATACAATTGTTCAGACACCCATGAGTTGATCAGTAAAACACCACAAAGACTTGACAAACAGAGTTATTACATTAACAACAACTTTGTTTTGCCTGTAAAATCTCGAATTATATTAGTTTCATAATTTAAAACCAGTTTATTTTGTGTATCATCTAAATCTGCTCGTGTGGATAGAAGAAGCTTGACGCCTGAACAGGCCACATGGTCTTCATGAGTTCCTTATTTCAGGATCCAGTAAGTCAAGTTTCTTGGTCTGTTTTGGTCTGTTTTTAGGAGAAGGGTCTGAAAGTTGGGCAGGAGGCGTCGTTCGCTGTCCAGCTGAACGGAGCCAGAGGGCTGATTGACGCTAAGATCCACACGCCATCAGGAGCCATTGAGGAGTGTTACATCACCGAGCTGGACAACGGTAACACCCACGCAGTGTGTGTGTGTGGGTGTGTGTGCATGCATGTGTGTGTGTATATGGGTGGGCACGGCTCTACCTACTGAGCCTCCAGGGCACCCTTTAACTGCTAACTTTAACTCTGTAATCCGTGTGTTCCGTTGAACAGACAAGCACGCTATCAGGTTCATCCCGAGAGAAAACGGAGTTCATTCTATCGACGTGCGTTTCAATGGCAGCCACGTCCCCGGTAGTCCCTTCAAGATCCGCGTTGGAGAACCGGGACAGGTCGGAGACCCCGGCATGGTGTCTGCCTTCGGACCGGGACTGGAGGGAGGAACCACAGGTATACACCACAATTAACCCCTTCATTTCCAAACCCTTAATAATAGAAATTAAATAGGAAGGGCTGCACAATATATCCTTGTTTTTATCGTCATCGTGATATCAACCGGCGCAATGAACACATCGAGGGAGATTTTCTGTGTTAGTAGAAAGAAAATATCAGCAGAAAACTAAATTTTAAAATGTAACTCTCATTCTTTTTTAGTGCTGCATTTTATATTCAAATCAATGTTCAATTTGTTCAGTAAAAGAAAGTAAGAAATGATTTCCTTTCATTAGTTTAAACCCAACAAGCAGTTTCTGGATTTTATCAGAAAACTGAAAGCTGCAGAACTGAGAACACTTAAAATCTGATTATTTATTGCAAGCCAAGCGCTACAAAATTCAATAAAACACCTAATCATTAACTTTACCTGCGACATACATCGATGCATCCATGTTATTTTTGGGCAGTTTGGTTGAAAGAAACCCATATTTCTGATATGAAAAACTTTGGATAAGGGTCAAATTTGACCCAAGGACAACACAAGGGTTAAAATCTGATTTATCAATTTATAGCACATTTGCCCATATGCTTTTTTCGGCGTTCTTCGACGTTTTGGTCAGATTATTTGTCTTTGTTCAGCGTTTTATCATATTTTTTTTGATGTTTTTGTTGTTTAATTCAACAGGTTTTTTTGCCTCTTCAGCGGTTTCCACTCTTTTTGTTTGGGACGTTTTTGTAGTTATTTCAACATTTTGGTTGTTTGTTTCAGCATTTTTGTTTATTGGACGTTTTTTCACCTTTGTTGTTTTTGACTTCCTCATTTCGTGGGTTTTTATCTGTGTTTGCGGCGTCTGTGTGTGTGTGTGTCATCCTCCAGGTGTGGCGTCAGAGTTTGTTGTGAACACGTGTAACGCTGGATCCGGAGCTCTGTCTGTCACCATCGACGGGCCGTCCAAGGTGAAGATGGACTGCCAGGAGTGTCCCGAGGGATACACAGTCTCCTACACCCCCATGGCCCCCGGCAGCTACCTGATCTCCATCAAGTACGGCGGACCGCAGCACATCGTAGGAAGCCCCTTCAAAGCCAAGGTGTCAGGTGGGTCGGAGTCATTAAGGCTGTCAGCCAATACTTTAAAGTCAAATATATACTCAATTTGTAAAAAGAATCTGATTCGGCCGAATATTGGGCTTTTTGATGGGGTTGGGTTTCTGCCGAACCTTAGAATTTTTCCAGCGAACTGAACCCTACGCTTGCACTACACGCGCTACGCTGGTCGACGTAATGACGGCGCCGTTGATTACAGGAAGGTGTTTACGTAGGTGGAGCGTTCAATGCAGTAGGCTGTGAGAAAGTGGAAATGGAACTGGTGAGCAGAAAAAGTGTAGTTTGGCAGTACTTTCAGTCAAAAGAAGACCATTCAAGTCCAGCTACATGTTCAATTTACAATGCTGATTAGTCTGGTGGTGGCGAGGACCCTAAACTATACACAACATCACCGCTGTTACAACATCTGGTATCAAACATCTGGAAGAATACGAGTTGTGATGAAGGAATCTACAGACAGCAGCCAGAATGCAGCAACTTCAGGTACGGCAAAGGAAGGACAGTCACTGTTTACTTCATTAATGAGTTTACTGTGTTCATGGACTGAGGATGGGACGAGGATTCAGCAGAATCTCAACCAGGGGATTCAGGATTCAGCCGAACCCCAAAAATCTGGATTTGGTGCATCCCTAATATGAAAGTAGCAGTAGAGATATAACGAGAGAGGGATAAGTGGCGTTCCTTGGAGATCAGCTGATGTTTTTCTTTGAATACGTCTGCAGGACCTCGTCTGTCCGGCGGCCACAGTCTGCATGAGACATCGTCTGTCATCGTGGAGACCGTCTCCAAGGCAACGGCGATGGGAGGAGGAGCCTTCGCCTCCTTACCCAGGTTCTCGTCGGACGCCAGCAGCGTCATCTCCAGAGGTGCCGGCCTGTCCAAGGCCTTCGTGGGTCAGAAGAACACGTTCACCGTGGACTGCAGCAAAGCAGGTCAGCAACACACACAGAGACACACACACACACACACACAAACAGACTCACACACACACACACACACACACACACATACACACATACACAGACTCACACACACACACAGACATACACACACACACACAAACAGACTCACACACACACACACACACACACACACACAAACAGACTCACACACACACACACACACACACACACACACAGACTCACACACACACACACACACACACACATACACAAACAGACTCACACACACACACACACACACAAACAGACTGACACACACACATGCTGATGTCTCTGGTCTCTTTCTTTAGGCACCAACATGCTGATGGTGGGCGTTCACGGGCCGAAGACGCCCTGCGAGGAAGTGTACGTCAAACACATGGGCAACAGGATGTACAACGTCACGTACACGGTCAAAGAACAGGGCAGCTACATCCTCATCGTCAAGTGGGGGGACGAGAGCGTCCCGGGCAGTCCCTTCCACGTCACCGTCCCCTAAAACGTCCCCGGCAGTCCCTTCCACATCACCGTCCCCTAAAACTCAACTCCTCTGCTCTAACAGCTGTGTTAGAAACCGTTCCCTATCACAGATACACACTGAACAAAATTATATCCACAACACTTTTGTTTTTGCCCCCAATTTTCATGAGCTGAACTCAAAGATCTAAGGCTTTTTCTATGTACACAAAAGGCTTATTTCTCTCAAATATTGTTCACAAATCTGTCTACATCTGTGTTAGTGAGCACGAGATAATCCATCCACCTCACAGGTGTGGCTTATCAAGATGCTGATTAGACAGCAGGATTATTGCACAGGTGTGCCAGATTTGTGAACAATATTTGAGAGAAATAGGCCTTTTGTGTACATATAAAAAGTCTTAGATCTTTGATCCTACTGGAATCGTTTGGAGGATTTGGTTTCAAGTCCAATCATCGGTTCCAAAGTTGATATGTGCAAGTTTTGGTTTCCGTAGCGACCAGGCGAGTTGCAGCCTCGGAGCACAGTAAGCAGCGCTCTAGTCTGGCTTTATTTTACATTGAAAAAACTGTAAAACTGCAAACCACCATTCAATCAAAATTTGTGAAAATAGGCATGTGACCCGTTTCAACTCCACCCCTCAAAGAATCAGAATTGGAATCAGAATGGTTAAAATCCAAACGATGCCCAACCCTAGGAAGGTCACGGACATCCGGTGCAATTTCCGGCGGCACCCCCGGGAGAAATCCTGGAAGTGGAACATCGTGGATATATATATATATATATATATATATATATATATATATATATATATATATATATATATATATATAAAAAAGTAGTCAAAAAATGTTTGCATTTCAGAACCTTAGGAAATGGACAGCGGCCGACACGAACACACACGCCTATTAACTGGATAATAAAGCCGTAAAGGGCTTTCAACTCAGGACAGCGCCACTTCTCACAAATACAGATAGGATTGGAGATGAGAAGTTTAACTGACACGTAACCGCGGTCAGCTTCATGGGAAATTAAGAATCGCTAAAGAGGCGTTTTCATCCGAGAGACGCTGTGATTGGTGGATAGGATATGGAGCAGGGGACTGACAGCGACATAATCAATCACACTATGACAGACACTCCACTTAGCACCAACTGCAGTGTTTCATTTTAAATGAATGTAGCCTATGGGCAGTCTGGCACATTTTCCGTGGGTGCTCCGGAGCTCGAGCATATCGAGTATTGGCGCCTATGCTCATAAATCCACCAGCGTTTAGAACGCCAAGACAAAGAAAGAGGAAGGGGACGGACATCCAGCTCAATTTCCAGCAGCACCCCGGGAGAAACCCCGGAAGTGGAACATCGTGGATATATATATATATATATATATACTAATAATCACTATAGAGAGAATGAGGGAACGGTTTCCAACACAGCTAATCTTTTTGTAAATTCAACCATTTGGACGAAACCACTAAACTCTACTATCAAGATTTCTTCTGAATGTTTCTGGATTTTGCTGCAGATGTAAACGTGTGTAAATCCAGTTTTTAACTTCTCAAAGTAGGATTGTACAGCCAGGAAGAGAAGCAATTGGTTTTGTGCGATGGTTTCTTCCCACAAACAAACGGAGGATCAGTGCTGTGACTTTACGTCAAGAAGGAAAAACAAAAACCTCTTTGCTTTTGATTTTTATTTATTCTCAGATCTTTGTCCCGCATTTAATTTTCTTTGACAGAAAATGGTCTTATTGTTGACGGAGAGCAGGCGATGAAGACAGAATGTGAAGATTTAGTTTGTGTTTGTTTTTTACCACGAGAAGACGTGCGGTGAAACAATCTGTCACATTGGGACGTTGCAACGTTCACAATAATCAACCCGAGTGACATTTTATAGTTTTTTTTGTATGTATCAAAACTGGATGAATGAAATAAAGTTGAACTGTTTGATATGTTAACCTTCAATCTGGCGAGATTGTGCAGGCATAATAAAAGTTTATTCGCTAACTTGCCACAGAAAAATGCTGCTGATGGTCTGATTTGTTGACACATTTTAAATAAACAGATTTGTTTTGATATTACTTAAAAACTAAAAATACAGAGTGAAGCGGTTACATATTTTCATTAGGGCTGTCAAATGATTAATCGCTGAATTTCTATAGTTAATCACGATTAATCGCATATTTTATCACATGATTAAAATTCTATTATTTTGCATTTCAGAACGGTTTTTAAGTACATATTAACAATGGAAAGTAATTGTTACCAGTGTATCTTGATTGGGAATCAAATGAATGCAAAGAAAGTTACTTTATGAACTTGATTTTAAGATTTGTAATTATTTATTTACTGTAAACAAAAGAAAAATGTGTGAATCATGAGTGAGTCATTATTGCACAATTCCTCCAAGTACCTAACTAAAAAATTAAAAATCCCTATCCTTACCAGAGTCAATATAGTGTTTAGTAACTCCTAAATAATGTTGATTACTCGCTGACGTCCAGTGATCATCGGTTAATGAGCAGCTCATTTCTGCACAAGTTCGTGTTAACACAGCCCATCTCCACGGTGACAGAGAAACAGGCTGGATAGTCTGGTGCACTGTTTCCACAACAACAAAAACACAGCAGTCTCTGAACTCCCGTTGGGAGTTTTGTTGAAGTTGGATGTAGTCCAGTTTTTGTCTAATGAGCGGACACTTGTAAGCAGGATTGATGGAACACGTGGCCGGCTAGCGTTAGCTTTCCACCTAGCTAGGTTATACTCCAGCCACCGTTCGCGTTTCACCGCTGAGGATGTCCCCCCGTGATCGCCCGCTGCCCGCTCCGGCCGCTGCTGCCCGCTCCGGCCGCCGCTGCTGCCCGCTGGTCAAACTAACCTGTACGGCGGGCCACAGCAACCTCTTATTTCCGAGCATTCATCTCTCCTCTCCCCCGGCCCCCGAGGGCCGGTTGTGTAGGCTGCATCACGTTAACTGAACTATATGCTTAGCTCCGTAGGTGGTAGCTCCAGCTTGACATGCTTCGGTGATATTTTAATTCGGCTTTATACAATGTGCATATAGCTTTTGACTTGTCTACGAGCCGTCCGGGAGTTTTGGAAAATAAAAAGCGCCATTCAGGATTTCATTGCTGCTGCGTTTCTCCATCATGCCTGCAGCCTGCAGCAGCAGAATGTGTTAGGAGGAAGTGGCAGCTTGATAAGTAACGCTGACAGCCCTAATTTTCATACATCACAGGCAAATGTTTGGTATATGCTCCAATTATGACTTTTTTCGACATACTATGACTTTTTTATGACTTTAAATTGAACTATTTATGTTAACTTCAATCTGGTGAGATTGTGCAGCATAATAAAAGTTTATTCGCTAACTCGCCAAAAAGAACCGCTGCTGATCTTCTGAGGTTTTGTTGACACATTTAAATATATACTACTACTACTGTGATGATGCTTTTCCGACTTTTTATGACTTTTTCGACATACTATACAAGGTGTCAAACTCGAGACCTGCACAGACCTTCCGGCAGTGCAAGTCAACGGCAAGCAGAGGGATGTTTTCCCCTCCGGTGGGGGCGGGACTTAAATACGCTCTGTCTGCATGTTCTTCTATGTCACGTGTGTCAAACTCGAGGCCCGCGGGCCAAATCCGGGCCCTCGCAAATTATGATCCGGTCCGCATATCATTTTAGGTTCAAACCGAATTTTGGCTTGCCTAGTTGTGCACCAAACCAAAAAGACAGGAAACTGTTTTTCACACTGTAATTACACGACACTCAAAGCAGAATTTAGGCAGATTTGCCGACCTTTAAGATCCAGAAATTCCCCAAGAAGAAGCAAAGAGTTTTATATTCAGGCTGTGTAACAGGTTGCTCTCTCTTGCTCTCTCTCTCTCTCCTCTGTCTCTCTCTATCCTCCCCCCGGTGAGTGTTTGGTTTTATGTCAACCAAACAGTGCGTGAGAAACTATACGAGACATGTTATAATACAGTCAAAGATATTTGACTTTTTCAATTAATTATATAATATATATATATTATTATTATTATTATATTAAGATGTGGTACATGTCTTTCTACCAAAAGTATTCAGGGTACAGTGCCAGGTATGTGCTGCAGATGTAATATCAAAAGAGAGCACAAGTTGGCTGCATAGAGCAACTTTAAAATCACATTACTTTCTTCAGAAAGGTGAGGCTTGAAGATGTTTTTTTTTATTGTTAAATGTGAATATGTTCTAGTTTCTTCTCTCCTCCATATTTTTCACCATTTTCTGACATTTTATAGACCAATCTACAGAAGCGTATTGGTGCCATACCGGAAAAAGAAAAACGTATCAGCGTCACTTTATTACTGTGACGGACTTTGTTAATTCTTTAGGTTAATGTGTTCATGTTAAGAAGAGTATCACTGTTTAGAGGCAGTAGGCCAGATTAGTGATGTTGAGTAAACTCTGAGATATCGTCCTGTCAGTGAAGTAAACGTGAGTTTAGATGCTGTGAAGCCTGTCTACATGTCATCTTCCTATGAGAGCGAGATTACACATCTGTAGTTGGCTCTCAGCCAACTACAGATGGGCTGTTGTTATCAGAGTCGTTTCTTCCTATAGGTGGACTACGCAGATGCATAGGGCCCCCGCAGCCACTAGGATTTGATTTGTATGGAGGACTTAGTTTTGATGAATGGTTGGAAGAGGATGAGAAGTGAATCATTCGATGAAACAACATTTTTACACTCTGGAGTTAACTGTTGCTGGAATAGTTTGGATCAAATCAGCTGTGACCTGAACTCTTAACTCCCCGCCACCGAATATATGCACCTCAGTCTTCCACAAAACCTAGAACAAACACTGACAGGACAGAAAAGTGAGATTGATTCTCAGTCTTAAGCCTGGTTCACACGGCAGATAATTAGGCCGATTTTAGCCCCGATTCCCCCCTTCTGACAATCTTAAGGATGCTCCGATTATGGTAAAATAATCTGATCAGATGTTCCTGCCGTGTGTGGTGTGTTAAGACTGCTCTCGTCTGCTCTGAAGGACGTCGGGACCGCTCCCATCTCAAATCGGGGATATCCAACATGTTGGATTGTTTTGGCCCGATTTCTCCTCGTGTGTGGTGTCCCCCGGGGACAAACGAGCACGCAGCCTGTGGACTGTGGCGTGTAGCCAATCAGAAAGCGAGGTGACGAGGCGGCGAGGAAAGCACCGGGAAACAACATCAAAACAGCCGGCGGCACGGCGCACCAGAAAGTCCGGTGGACGTCGGAGATAAGTAGAGCAAGTATAGTCCATGCTGGCGTTGTCTCCACTTCTTTGACCATCGCCTTTTCTTTTGATAACGTTTTTTTTTTCGGTTAAAAACAAACTACAAATTATCGCCACTGCATCCTCTTCGTCCGCGCTCACGTTTGATCTCGAGGGATTTTGCGAGATTTCCCGTCTGACCTGGGAATGCTCGGGACTCAAATCGGTTCGTCTGCGATGTCTCGATTTTGCCGTGTGCTGCGCACCACACAGTGTACGACCAAAACTTTTAGACCCGTGATTTTTTATCGCCGTGTGTGGAGTCTCTCAGGATTGGAAAATCGGCCGACAATTTTAAAATCGTCCCGTGTGAACCAGGCTTTAGCTTTATTAGTCTAAATGTCATTTTATTGTGAAATTCTGCTCCTGTTGCAGCCCTTCCTGCCTGCTTCCTGACAGGTGGAGCTGGGACTCATTCCAGGGAACAGCTCACCTGTGTCAGATATTTCTCTCCAGGTGGAGAGTGACCCTCTTCTTCATCAACTCTTTGGACTGTTTGAAGAAACTGTAAGTTGCTGTTTGATACTTTAACACCACGTTAGTCTTTGGTCTCTTCAGGGTTAGTTTCTGGCTCTGTAATGTTAAATATAATGTTTCTACTTCACTTCTATTTCCTGAGAAAGTTTGGACGACTCTTGTGTTGAAGATAAATCTACATGTTGGTGATTTACTGAAATCAAACAGCTGATCTTTATTTCCTTTCTCCAGCTGTCAGAACACAAACGGTCGTCTCCATCAGAGTAAAGTGAGACACAACACAACTCTAGTGTTTCTGATAAAAGGTCCAAGGTTCAAGGTGCGGCTTTATTGACTGATGGTGAAGTGATATTGATAAGAGTTGTGATTTATGTATCTACAGCGTTGGCTATTTTTTTTGCCATCTCTCCTTCCTGTTTTAGGAAGCAGCGACTGTTTTGCGTTTTGCCTGTAAAACCGTGTCTGTGTTCTTCATATTTATGTAGAATTATAGTTTGCTCTTCTTATATAAAAATAGGCGTCTCTGGTAGATGTTTGTGATTGGTCGTGCTGTGCAAACACCGCCTCTTTTATGTGAACGCGCGCGTCGCTGGATTGGGAAACCCTGGGTTGATTGAACTAGTTGATAACTACCGATAACTACAGCTTATGCAGGACCGCGGTTGTTAGGTTAGGTGAAGCCGGGTTACGGAAATAAATCCAGGGCATGTTGATCTGGATTCGTAGTACAGGCCTCTGGCTAACAGCCAGGATGTATTAATCCTGGAGCCTTTTCTATTCACTCAGCAGTGCTTTTACCTTATTATTATTAACCTGCATTAAATTACAACAGGTGCAATGTTGCTGTTCATTAAAGGAATGCTATTATTTAAAGTTGTGACCATTATTTTTAACTGCTTGTTGTTAGAAGATTGGTGAATATATTACGGCAGTTGTTGAGATAATTAGAAAAGGCTGATACAGTTGCAAACGTGTTTTAATTAAAGTCAGCGATGAAGGATAATATATAAAGTGCTGTACACGTGTTAGTGGGTCTACCAACAGCAAGCTGGTCAGAGAAAAATACTTCTTTAATTATTTTAGATGATTTATTTCTTTTAGTATTCTTTAACAAAGGATCATGTATGTTCCTCTTCCACGTGCATTTTATTTATTTGACATTCTTAGCAATTCAAGGTTCAAGGTTCGGCTTTATTTTCATTATACAACAGAATTGTCCAATGAAATGCAATCGGCATTCACAGCTGGCTCTGATGAAGTTAAGTTACCAACCAGGCTGCCTCTGTGGACTTTGGGCTAAAATATCGAGAGTCAAAAATTGTCCAAAAATATTCCAAAAAGGCGACGAAAACTCTGAAAAAAGCAACAAAAACATAGAAAAAAAGCTGAAAACAATTATAATATTCTAGCATTGTCGATTAGTGTCCAGGCGGAGAGTGACCCTCTTCTTCATCAACTCTTTGGACTGGTTGAAGAAACTGTGAGTTGCTGTTTAATACTTTAACAACATGTTAGTCTTTGGTCTCTTCAGGGTTAGTTTCTGGCTCTGTAATGTTAAATATAATGTTTCTACTTCACTTCTTATTTCCTGCGAAAGTGCTGAGGGCTGGTTTGTTGAAGATCAGAAAGCTGTCTGCAGCAGTTAGTGTCGGTCGTTGTATTCACTGAAAGGACTGATGTGGAGACAACAAGACTTGGCTCTTTTATTCTCTAACTAAATCAACTAATATGGAACTGCGTCACTATGAGCTGGCACTCCTCCAACAGGAACTAGTGTCGCTTCTGTATGCTGCAACTTTGCAATCCTAATCAGTACACTCTATAAAAAGAGTAGGTGTAGACCACACTCAGCAATCATTTGGTTACAGTATGCAAAAATTTAAGTTACAAAATGTTATAGGTTTCCACAGAATGAAGGCCTTAGCTCAACGCTCCTCTAAATCTCCTCGTTTTAATCCACATTAAAACATCCACAGGACCACACAGTAAAAGTTTAACTATTTACTTTTACACAAGAAAAAATACAACAGTGCAAAATCCATTTCCAAAAAATTATGCAGAGAGCCAGAGAGAGAAGGTGAGAATGGTAATTGGAAAGGAAATTGTTGTATACCGATTAGCAAAACATAAATGAATGCATTTAGGCTTGTACAAACGTCCTTATTTATTTGAAGGAGAACACAAAACTCAAGAGGCAGGTAACACTTAAAAATGTAAATATATAGAATATAATGCAGTAAGAAGGCTTTTACATCAGGGACCTGAGTCCAGATATGCTCTCTTTTAATTAAAGAAATTCTTAGTCGACTAACACTCAAACGATTTGATCGACTAATGGATATTTAATGTAAAACAGTTTCTCCTCAAAGACTCATGCAAAAGCTCCACTTTAAATCCTGTTTTTACATTCGATACACAGGACAGAAAGGTGAGATTGATTGTCATAATGGAGTCTTGTCTCCATTAGAGGACAGAAAGGTGACATTAGTCCTGGAGTCTTTCCAATGTTCCTGTTCTCCCAGAAAGAGAATGAATGACAGAGCAGGATGAGCAGAGAGCAGAAATCATTCAGTGAAGAGCTTCAGACTTTATTTTCTGCTTGATAGCTTCTAGTTTCTCCAGCAGCTTCTGTTTCTGGAGATTAAAAAGTGGTCTTCCTCTCTTTCTAACAGGACCCATCAGAGACCAGACCCTGCTGAACCTGAACCTGAACCCATCTGTGTGTCCATGAAGAGTTACCGGTCCATGGTGCCACCACTACTTTAAAAAAATACCTGTAAGGGAGAGGTGAATAAAAATGGAGGAGAGGCTACTTGAAATGGAGGAGAGAGGATTAATGGAGAGACTTGAATGGCAGAAGGAGCGAATTGCAATGGAAAGTGAAATTGAAATGTTAAGAAAAAGATTGAGGTGAGTTGTGAACATCCAGCAAACTGGAACAAGTCTGATTGGATGTAACTACGTCCCGTCTGGGTTAGGTTAGGTTAGTTAGGTTACTTTATTGGTACCCGTAGGTAAACTAGTTTTACAGTCTAAGAGAGGCGGGACATCCTTAACATAACATGCAACACACAACACATTAAAACATATAAAAACAGGTAGTAAAACATGGATAAAAAGGAATAGAAAACAACACATGACCAAAGTGCTTGTGCGTTTTGTGCAAATAATTTTACCGTTTGTTTAACAGAGTAATTGCCGCTGGTACAAAACTGTTTTTAAATCTTGTAGTTCTGTAACCAGGAACTCTTAGCCTCCGTCCAGAGGGGAGATACTGGAATTCCCTATTCAGAGGGTGTAGGCTATCTTCTTTGATAGCCATAGCTATCCGCTGTACTTATTTAGCATACAGGGATGGGGGGTGCAGCTGGGACTCCCCAGTCAGCTTACTTGACCATTTCACAATTGGGTTGTTTTGTGTCTTGTCAGTCTCATGCACACTCCATCTAATAAAGTGTTTTTATTTTTATAGAAAGGAATTATTGTAGTTGATGACTGAAATGAGAATATTTTTGCAAAATAGTTTCCTGTCTCACTCAAAATATCTTTGTATTTAGACAACATTTTGAAATATTATATTTAGATTCTTTTTTATTTTCATTTTAAAAGATATTTTTATTGTGTTTTGGACAGAAAGTAAATAATTATTGCCATTTAATTGTTAATAATTAGGCCTACATACATATTCATCTTAATATTATATTTTATGCAGCGAGACTTTAACTAAACATGTGACCCTCAATAAATGTGTTTTTCTATCAGGACCCATCAGAGACCAGAGTCTCCTGAACCTGAACCTGAACCCAGCTGTGTGTCCTTAAAGAGCGACCGGTCACATTATCGCCTCATTGACTTTAAAGGACAGCAACCCTCTGCTGAAAAGAGGTAATCTGTTAATATTATAATATTGCTGATTCATGTTTTAACTTTTATGTATCCAGAGAAGTTTTTGGAGTTTATTTTCAGCATCTTTCTTCTTCACGTCCATTTTATATTCTCACATCTGAAAGTTGTCCAGTTAAACCAGTCTTCAACTCTTGACATTAGTTAAATGTTGGATCTGGTTTGGTCCAGTATATTCTCTGGTGTTTTAACTTTTTTACCCAGTTTTTTGTATAGTTTATTGAACTTCTTTGTGTTAATCTTGTTTTAGTTGCTGCTTGTATCTCCAGCAGTTTTTGTGTCTGAATACTAAAAAGTGAATTTTCATCCCTGTTGGTCTTACTCTCTGTGTAACAGGATCCATCAAAGACCAGACTCTGTTGAACCTGAACCAAGCTGTGTGTCCTTCAAGAGTGACCAGTCACATCAAGGACTCATTGACTTTAAAGGAGAGCAACCCTTTGCTGAAAAGAAGTAAGCTGTTAATAATAGTATAATATTGCTTATTCATATTTCAACTTTTTTGTATCCAAGTTTCATCTTTCTTCTTCACATATATATCTTCTCACATCTGAAAGCTGTCCAGTAAGACCAGTCTTCAACTGTAGATATCAATTTAATATTGGACCTTGCTAAGTGTGTGTGTGTGTCACCTGGGTCAGGACAGTATTTGCCATGAGAAGACTTCTGCCATTTGACTCTGGACAATTTAGGCCAAGTTTCAGTGAGTGGGTTCATGATCAGATTTATTTTCCCCCAAGTCTCCTGACCCAAATTGGTCAAAACGCAAAATTCTTTCCAAATGTTGGATGTGGGTTTGCCAGTTGGATGCCAGATCAGAAGTCAATAAGGGGAAGCAAAAAAAAAGGGAACCTCCATCCAACAGCAGCAGTTCTCCCCGACAAGCTCTGCTTCCCCCTCCTGAGTCAGCTGATGGTTTGTCAAAATCGTTTTCAGGCCAACAGAAGGTTTTTCACCATTGACTCCCCAAATTTCTTCTACCTACAAATGATTGCTTCCATGACCACAGAAGCTGCAGACCATCTGGCCTCATGATACAAGTCTACTGCTTCAAGAGTCATTTAGGCCAACCATGTTGTAGCCCTTGTTTACTTCTTAGTTCTTTCTGTTGATTCACAGTGGGGTCAGCAGTACCACCAACACTTTAATGTCAAGGGAAACCATCTGATTCAATGTTGTAATCAACACTTTAAGTCACAGGACCTTTACCTTGTGTTTGTCTCTGTGTGGACAGACATGATGTGAGCTAATTCTTCCTGATTCCTCCACAGAGTGGACCAGGAGAGCTCAGAGGTTCCCAATGGTCAGTCTGCCCAGCAGCATCAAACACACCTGGACTCCATATTTATGGTCTGTACATGTACATCAACTACTTTTACATCTATTATGTTCACAATCATCTCCATGCTGCACTTTTCAGACCAGTGGATTGTCAGTCTGTCCAACAAGTATCTGATGTTTGCTTCTATGATTTCAGTTTGATTGTGTCATTCATATAATCTTCTGTTCCAGCTGCTGGAGGAGAACATCATCACTTTTGTGAAGAACGAGCTGAAGAAGATCCAGAAGGTTCTGAGTCCAGATTACCCAGAATGCTCAGAGAGTTAGAGGGAGGATGAGGATGAAGAGCAAAAGAGGAGCAGAGAGGCATTTCTGAAGATCACACTGCACTTCCTGAGGAGAATGAAGCAGGACGAGCTGACTGACCGTCTGCAGAGCAGTAAGAGGATTTCTCTAAAGATTTAACTTGCTGGACTAAAGGGACGTTTACTAATGTCTCCAGAGAAGGACCAAAGTATGTTCATGTTTCTTTATGAATCACTTACTGATCTTCTTTGTTCTGTATTCATTCAGGAAGTCATTCTGGAGTTTGTAAGCGTAAACTCAAATCTAACCTAAACAAGAAGTTCCAGTGTGTGTTTGAGGGGATTGCTAAAGCAGGAAACCAAACCCGTCTGAATCAGATGTTCACAGAGATCCACATCATAAAGGGAGGGACTGCAGAGGTCAATGATGAACATGAGGTCAGACAGATTGAAACAGCATCCAGGAAACCGGGTAGACCAGAAACAACAATCAGACATGAAGACATCTTTAAAACCCCACCTGGAAGAGATGAACCAATCAGAACAGTGATGACAAAGGGAGTGGCTGGCATCGGGAAAACAGTCTTAACACAGAAGTTCACTCTGGACTGGGCTGAAGACAAAGCCAACCAGGACATCCAGTTCACATTTCCATTCACCTTCAGAGAGCTGAATGTGCTGAAAGAGAAAAAGTACAGCTTGGTGGAACTTGTTGATTACTTCTTTAGTGAAACCAAAGAAGCAGGAATCTGCAGGTTTGAAGAGTTCCCGGTTGTGTTCATCTTTGATGGTCTGGATGAGTGTCGACTCCCTCTGGACTTCCTCAACACTAAAATCCTGACTGATGTTACAAAGTCCACCTCAGTGGGTGCGCTGCTGACAAACCTCATCAGGGGGAGTCTGCTTCCCTCTGCTCGCCTCTGGATAACCACACGACCTGCAGCAGCCAATCAGATCCCTCCTGAGTGTGTTGACATGGTGACAGAGGTCAGAGGGTTCACTGACCCTCAGAAGGAGGAGTACTTCAGGAAGAGATTCAGAGATGAGGAGCAGGCCAACAGAATCATCTCCCACCTCAAGACATCACGAAGCCTCCACATCATGTGTCACATCCCAGTCTTCTGCTGGATCACGGCTACAGTTCTGGAGGACGTGTTGAAGACCAGAGAGGGAGGAGAGATGCCCAAGACCCTGACTGAGATGTACATCCACTTCCTGGTGGTTCAGTCCAAAGTGAAGAACATCAAGTATGATGGAGGAGCTGAGACAGATCCACACTGGAGTCCAGACAGCAAGAGGATGATCGAGTCTCTGGGAAAACTGGCTTTTGAGCAGCTGCAGAAAGGCAACCTGATCTTCTATGAATCAGACCTGACAGAGTGTGGCATCGATATCACAGCAGCCTCAGTGTACTCAGGAGTATTAACGCAGATCTTTAAAGAGGAGAGAGGACTGTACCAGGACAAGGTGTTCTGCTTCGTCCATCTAAGTGTTCAGGAGTTTCTGGCTGCTCTTCATGTCCATCTGACATTCATCAACTCTGGAGTCAACCTGCTGTCAGAAGAACAAACAACATCAACACGTTTCTACCAGAGTGCTGTGGGCAAGGCCTTACAGAGTCCAAATGGACACCTGGACTTGTTCCTCCGCTTCCTTCTGGGTCTTTCACTGCAGACCAATCAGAATCTCCTACGAGGTCTGCTAACACAGACAGTAAGTAACTCAGAGACCAATCAGGAAACCGTCCAGTACATCAAGAAGATCAGTGAGAATCTGTCTGCAGAGAGAAGCATCAATCTGTTCCACTGTCTGAATGAACTGAATCATCGTTCTCTAGTGGAGGAGATCCAACGGTTCCTGAGATCAGGACGTCTCTCCACAGATTATCTGTCTCCTGCTCAGTGGTCAGCTCTGGTCTTCATCTTACTGACATCAGAAGAAGATCTGGACGTGTTTGACCTGAAGAAATACTCTGCTTCAGAGGAGGCTCTTCTGAGGCTGCTGCCAGTGGTCAAAGCCTCCAACAAAGCTCTGTACGTGGGATGTATTCATCAATAAATACACTGATATCTTTCAACAGGAGAGAATAATAAAAAACTTGTTTCCTTCCTGTCGTCTCTCCAGACTGAGTGGCTGTAACCTGTCAGAGAGAAGCTGTGAAGCTCTGTCCTCAGTTCTCAGCTCCCAGTCCTCTAGTCTGAGAGAGCTGGACCTGAGTAACAACAACCTGAAGGATTCAGGAGGGAAGCTGATCTCTGATGGACTGAAGAGTCCACACTGCACACTGGAGACTCTCAGGTCAGGATTCATTAACACATTCAACTGATGACCATTTAAACTCTGACTAACTTTAGTTGATAAACAGCTAACATGTAGCTTTGTGTCTGCTGATTTCATGAACTTGGGCAGTAGTTATTAGACTCAGAGTTACTTTACATGAGGGTTTTTCATAATTTGCTTTTGTTGTTGAATAATTAAATACCACAGATGATTTGAAAGATTTATTCTAAATCTGGACCAAAATGTTCCTGGACAACAAACAAACATAAAACAAACACATGGCTCCACGTGTTCACAGAGGATTCCTGTGTGTTGTTGTGTGTGTTTTTCAGTCTGTCAGGTTGTCTGATCTCAGAGGAAGGCTGTTCTTCTCTGGTCTCAGCTCTGAGCTCCAACCCCTCCCATCTGAGAGAGCTGGACCTGAGCTACAATCATCCAGGAGACTCAGGAGTGAAGCAACTGTCAGCGGGACTGAAGGATCCTCTCTGGAGACTGGACACTCTCAGGTACAAACACTGATGAATATAAAAATGAAGTATTAAAGGAGAACATCTCCAGGAACTAAAATAACTCCCCTTTGTTAATAATGTATGTAGTTTGGACACATCTCTGTATGTTAGAGGCACTGTCCGTGATTTTAAGAAATATCCTTTTTTCCCCCTCTTTCCCGGGATCAATAATTGGTCCGGACGTCAGTGTACATCTCTGATCGATCACATGAGCCATGCAGCACCGGCAACTGACACTTTAAACAGCTAGCTAACTAGTCTGCCGAAAGAGTAGATTAATGCTTCAACCACACACTCATATCACAGCATAGAAAGCACATTGCTTTGTGCTAAGCTAGGCTAAACTTGTGCTGGACCTTTCTCTTTGTGCTGGGAGAGTAACTACTCTAAGTTCAACAAGTCCCTCAAAACGCTCTTTTCCTAGTCCCTGCGGTGCAAACACAATATATATGTGTATGAGAGTGATGTAATGTTGATGTTTCTCTACAGAGAAAAGTCCACTGTAGAGGGTGACAATTTTTAGTTTACAGGAGTCAATTTCGCTGTTGGTAACATGATAGGGACAGAATAGAGCATAGAATTCAACGGGAGAAATTAAAAAATGACGCTGCAATGCGGTGAGTGCACCCAAAGATTGGGAGGCATTTCGTTTTAGAAAAGAGAACCACTTACAACTGACAATATGTTTGTTGATTGGCTACTGCTAGCCGCAGACAGCGATTCCTCTAACCTACCCTGAATCGATAAATGTGTGTTTTGAGTGTGAGAATATCTCCGTTAGGAATTACGTAATGAAATGGCCTAGGCCTGCAGGTAATAATAAATAAATTTCCGAGGCAACCTCAGTGATTTGACCGTGAATAATCAAACATATAGCAACAGAGTCTGATAACTTTAGACAACATAGGGAACCAAATGAGAGCGGGACGGGATTCGGGAGTCTTTCTCTCAGGATTTTGCAGGACAGGATTTTTTTTTTGGGTGGGTGGGGGGCAGTCAAGTGATCGGGATATAACTGGAGTATTTTCGTGGGCTCGGGATGGGATGGGAGCGACAATTGATTCCTGTGTCACCCTCTAGTCCACTGTTGCACCAAGGGCGCCGGCAGCCATAATCCTGTTCGCACTGCGCATAATTGTTTTTCTATGAGACACTCATCTAATGATAACAATGTGTAAATGCGCACATAGTCTGTTCTTCTCTCTGCTATGTTCAGTTATATTTTCCTCATTACGGAAACGTTATTACGTTATTTCACCCACAAGCCATCCACTATTAATCAGAATATTCATTGTTATGACTCGATCTGTAGATCAGAGGTGGGCCTTCTCTGCGAGAGATTGTCAGAATCAGAAAATTATATTTTTATAATTAAAGGCCTATATATTAATTTCTAAAATAAATTGTCTATATTGTATACACTGTTTTTTTTACATTTTTAGATGTAAAGTTAATGGATGTAAAAGGTGGATGTAATTTTTCTTCACATGATGAGCAGCTTTTGGTAAATTCAATGGATTTTTCAGCATTTTAGTGAAATGATTTTACTAGCTATTACTGCTTGCTTTAGGTGTTAAAGATTTGAGCAGTGTCAGTGGCCGCTGGGCCTTTGTGTGTGCGTGGTGACGTGTGTGTTAAGCCCCCGCTGCTTGGCTGGAATTTGTGGGGAGGCCTGTTGATTGCTGATTGTGTTATTTGTGTTTTTGATTGCTTTCTGGTCACCGGATGAGTAAATATAACTGGTTGTTGTGGGTTTGTTTTGGTTTCTTTGGTAATTGCATTCATTTTGACTATATGTGATGCAGCATCCTGTCGTACTGCGTGAAAGTGAGCTTCAGTCAGTGTGTGTTCATGTCTCTGCAGTAGTGTATTAGGTGTCTCTAAGTGTTGAGCCTTGTGTTAAATCACGTTTTTCCACACGGTAATGTCCTAGTGTCATGGTGAGGTTATTCAAAGGTGATTTAATTGCTGTAGGATAGAACTGAAGGCCCAGGTGTAAAATACATGGCCCGCCACTGCCGTAGATAAACTGCTGGTTGCTCTGGAAGCTGCTATCGCTGAACTCACGGATCTAGCATGTTGTTTGTATCATATGTGTTTACATGGACATGAATATTCCAGTTATGAGGATTATCCTGTTTTTGATCATATTCAGGATATGATGTTTAGGTTACATGGCACACAGAGAAATCAGCTTATTCACATCTCCGTACATGCTCCCCATCAGCTCTCTCTGTCTCTCTCTGTCTTTATTTTTTTATTAGGGCCCGAGCAGTGAAACTGCAAGGATCTATTGTTTTTGTAAGGATTATTATTTTTCCGAGTCCTTCGTCGCATTTTTGAGGGGGTTAGAATGCACAAAAACTCACAATAATTTGCACACATGTCATAACTGGTGAAAATTGCAAAGATTAAAATAATTACACATATCCACCACTAGGTGGCGCTATAGCAAAAGAACGCATTTGGCCCTATAACTCCCAAACTGTACATTGCACATTCAAAAGCCATATATCCACACGTTCCCTGGATCCAGCTGAATCTCCTGATATAGACCACGCCCATTTGTGCCTAGACTTTTATGTGTGAAAAATCGTTTGCCGAACTCCTCCTAGATCGTGTGAACAATCTGCACGAAACTTGGCAGGTAGCATCTCCAGACCGACCTGACAGAAAACTATCCAAAGAATTTTTATAGGATAAAAATTGTGCATATTACGCACAAACAAATTTATGTAGCTAAGTATGAAAACACCAACTTTCCCATATCTCGACCAAAATAATTGCTATCAATGCAAAACTTAAGATTCTTGTTTGCCATGACCCTCTGGAGATGCCCCACACATTTTATGAAAATTGACTACTAGGGGGCGCTACAAGTACATAAAGTTTATCTCATGAATGGCTCATCCGATTTTTACAAAATTTGATGGGTACCATCTAGGGCCCCTCATGAGTCCACCCCTACAGTGGGATACTGATTGATCAAAGTGGGCGTGGCCTATGGGACCCACATTTGGATTCACCACTTACACTAATGTGAACAACTTTAAATTGACAGGGTAGATGTAGAATGGGCCTTGGACCTCACCTACCAAAAAATACACATGTGGACCACTAGGTGGCACTATAATGACGTGTTTTTGCCTATAACTCCCACATTACACATTGCACATTAGAAAGCTTACATCCACGTGTTCCTTGCATTAAGCTGAATCACATGATATAGGCCCCGCCCATTTCCGGCAAGAAGTTTTTTCGCAATATCACGCAATGGGCAAAACCAACTTTTTTGAACTCGTCCTAGGCCATGCAACCGTTCTGCACGAAACCTGGTACATAGCATGTCCACATGGACCTGACCAAAAGTAATTAAAAGAATTTTTCTACGTTAAAGTAGGCGCATTTGACGACCAAACAAATTTTCCTAGCTAGCTACCACACACATATCATATCATCAGATTTAATAAACATATTGCTCTAATCATTGCGGACATATTTCCCTTTTACCTTCATCAGCTC
>NC_050192.1:20229150-20264150 GCF_008315115.2 Sander lucioperca | reverse complement strand
ACCTTTCTGAGAATATAGTTCCCAGTTTGTATACGGTTAGAAGATTGCTGTGTCTCATGTGACCTTGTTATTTGTACACGCTGTGACTATAATTGTTAGCACATCATCAGTTTAGGTGACCTGCACTGTTGGAAGAATGTGTTGTATCTAACATTGATTGAACATTGGCGCCATCTACTGGATCATTTGCATTAATTAACTTAATGTTTAAAGGCTTCATAGATCTGTTTACATGTAACTTTATGTACATATGTGTATGCATATGCATGTATACACTTTATTATATATACAACTTCTATCTGTACATAGTAGTCAAGCAATCATTTTTAACGTTACCAGGTTCATCTTTGTTTTTAGCCATAACGTTATGTCTGTTTCTATGTTGAAAGCAACACAAAGCTGGACTCAAATTATCTTGTGTTTATACCTACTTAGCCAATAAAGCAGTTTCTGATAAAAATCCAAAATATAAATTATTTATTTATTAAGTATCTTTGCAGATACCCTCAAGTAAAAAAAAAATCCAATATGAGTCAAAGGCACCACGATCTCAGTGTGTGGGCTGGTGCTCAATTCTTCAGCAGAGCTATGAAGAGCAGACAAATCACTGCCTTATTTATTCTGTAATGGCTAAATGTCACTCAAGCACCTTCATATTTGTTTGTACATTAGTAGAATACCCTTAATAGTTGATTTGTTTGTATTTTTTGAGTGAATTGATGTTCATTTTAGGTAACAAATGGATGCAACTGTCACTAAGGCTAGCTAGCTCCCCAGCTATAAGCTGTTATTTTTATGATTTTGATCATATATCTTGTAACTGTACCTTCATTAAAGTTGAAATCCTCAGAGATGTCCTGACTTACCTGGAGTCCCTAAATATACTCTGAGGGTCATTTTTGCATTACATTTATTTTTAGTATCTACTTAGGAAATTCAATTACTAAAACAAAATACTACACATGAAGTCAGCATTGAGATGTGAGTTATTCAGACATATTTACACCTGTGCTAGTAATTTGACCACGCTGTTAACCTTTGAACTGACTCATATATGCAGACTGGCAGTGTTGTTGTTGAAAGATAGTTCATGAACTTGTTCATATTTTGGGCGAATGTGAACTGAACATGCTGTATTACTGCCTGATGAATGTTACTGTGAACTCCTTCATTCTGCTGTCTGTGAACGGCACGCTCTCTCAGTTTAACTTTGTTCAATAGGGTGCCAGATTTCTATAGAGCCTTCCAGGCCAAAACCCAGCTAAAACACACCGTAAAAAGGCCTTAATATGTAGTGAAAAAACACCCAATCTGGCAACACCAGCCACCAGTGTTGCACTGCCGCATGTGTCATCAAAACAAAAAGCAGCATGGAGGCGTTGTATGATCATTTAAACGAGTTTTATGACAAGGTCGGTGAGGGTGGGAAAAATCTTACATTTGTGTGCAAACTTTGCCCGCCGGCTTTTCAAAAAGAAAATGCGCACTTCAGTCACATCCACAGCAAACCTGAAACGGCACATTGAACTGAAGCACCCAGCTAGCCTTTCAATTTTGAAAAATAATAGCTCACAGCAACATATGGAAAAAAAGAATTATGAACTAGTTCATTTTTGGAACTGTGAACTTAGTTCAAAATTTTGAAGTATGAACTATGAACTGAACTAGTTCATTTTAAAATTTGTGAACTGAACTTTGAACTAGTTTATGTAGAAAGTGAACTTTCCCAACACTGCAGACTGGTCTCATGAAGAGGCGTCAAGTGGCCTGTATGTTTACGTCCGCTGTATACATCGGAGACATACACGCAGATAACTCAAAATGCGTGCAGATAACACGCCACTTGGCTTTAGGAAAGTGGGCGTGTATGTTTAAGCGAAGTCATGATGTCATGTTTATGACACAGGAGTCGAGATGGATGGGGCATTTGGAAGTATTTGATTCTGCAATGGGACACAACCATTCAGTTCAGGAAGAGAAATAGATGGCTTGCTTCCACCACATCATGAAAGTCATACTTTGCTGTATTTCACTAAGGGCCAGACATGTACGGGTTTATTGACATGCTTTTATTTAATCCAAAAAGTTAAATATATATCTTTATATATATATATATATATATATATATATATATATATATATATATATATATTTATATCTTTGACTGTATTATTGCATGTCTCGTTTAGTCTTCTCACTCACAGTTTGCTCATGTTGTAATCTTACAATAAAATAAAATTGAAATTGAAATAAATATGTAGTCAAGCTTTGTAGTCAAGATGGCGCCCGTTTAGTGCGAGTAGGGTCCATCGTTCCACACTGAACTTTTTTACCGTTTTTAGGGGTTCATCTGGGTAATTTCAGTGCACTGACTTTTTGCATTATCTACACTATATAATTAAAACTAAGTGTTTGAAGTGTGACAGTAGGCGGTTTGAGACACAGCCAAAGTCGGCAAATTTAGCACCAAGGTGATTAGTAGGGTATAGGTTATGTCAAATGTTGAGGTGTACTTCCTTAGCTTTGTTAGAAATACAGTACTTATACGGTAGAAGCCAAGCCCTTCTCCAATTTATCTTCTCAATTTTAGATCTACACAAAAACTGAATTTTTTCTCTGAAAAATTGGGCAAATATGCTTATTGTTCCACGTCATGTGCGTTAGTTCAGTTCCATCCAATGATAAAGGCTGTGATATATATTGTGTGCACCTTAACTTAAGTCATTTTTTATAAGTAGAATTAAACCATTTGGGATTGCACGAGTTAAAGAATGAAATTCTCTGAAAGGAATTGGAAAACTGTTTACATTCTTAAACTGTTCATAGGATAGCATATCACCAGATTCATGGAACAGATTGAGAATGTGATTTAAATCTTTTTGGAATAAGGATTTGTTCCTAATAAGTATGTTACAGTTAGAGAAAAGTCTTGTGCGTTGAAAAATTGTGGACAAAAGCTTCCAAGCTTGAAGGGCTTGCTGATGGAATTTCGATAAATTAACCCTTGTGTTGTCTTCCCGTCGACTATGCAAATTTTTTAAAGCTTTTTCTGACATTTTTTGCTCCCGATGCATTTAACCCTTGTGATGTCATTTTGTTTATTCTCAAAATTTGGGCGTCTTTTTTGACATTTTTGCCACTTTTTTCAACTTTCTTTTGATGTTATTTAAAATATTTAAAATGCTATAAAATTAAATAAAACACCCAAATTCAAAGAAAGAAGTGAACTGATCATTTATTTAACTTGTGAAGAGCGTTATAGGGAACCATCCATGTTGTTTTGAAAATTTGGTTGAAAGAAAACCCACATCTCTGATATAGAAACTTTTTGAAAACAGGTCAAATTTGACCCGAGGACAACAGGAGGGTTAATTGGCGATTTATTTGGCAGAAAATGACATTTTTAAATAAATGAAAGACCTCAAATTTTGGGATTAAATACCAAAGTGACTCAGGGTTTTTAAAACTTTAAAGGTGTTCACAGTGTCACTGAAATCTATGACTTCAAGACCTCCTTCTGCTTTACTACTGGAAAGTACATTTCTCTTTAGCTTATGTGACTTATTTTTTCAAATAAAATCCAGAAAATTTGATTTACGTCACTGGCTGTTGAATCATTTACAAATAAGGATAAAGATGGATACACGAAAAGAGATATAGGCCTTCTGTCATGATTGTGGGGTTTCTGTTGTAGTTTTTTTCCTGTTTTATTTTGTAGTTTCTCTGCTCTCCCATGTTACGTCTTGTTTTGCTTCCTGTCTTCTACTTTCTCGCCTGTGTGATTACCTGTCCCCGCCCCTATGTGTTGCACCTGTGTCTCATTGTCTCCCCTGTCTTGTCTATTTAAGTTCAGTCTTTCCTTTACTTATGTGTGAGATTGTCTGTTTTCCTTGTGTGCAGCCTTCGAGTGTTTTTTCCAGGTTTCCTGTGTTCCTGATTCCCGTGGATTTTTGACTACTGCCTGTTTTTCGGATTTCCCTTCGCCTGTCGTTTCCTGGACACTGATGCCTGTAAGTCTTATTAGTGCTTTAATAAAACCATTGAACTTTACTCACCTGAGTCGTGCATTTGTGGGTCCATCTCCTGGTGTGCTTGACACCCTCTACTTTAGAGAGGAAAACTCTGCCCAAAATAGACAAATCCCTTTGAAGCCAGATGTTTAAAAATAGTTTGTCTTTTTTTAGTCTACTTGAAAAATGTAGATGTTGTCTAGCAATAAGGTTTCTAGTTATAAATATGCCCAGATACTTAATGGAATCCTTAAAGGTCCAATGTGTAGGAATTTCTCCCATCTAGAGTTGAGATCATATATCGCAATCAACTCTCACACCACGCAGTTCAAAGTACGTATTACAGCTCTGGTAGCCTTCACGCTTCAAAAAGACGGTCTCTTGCTCTTTTCAATATCCTTTTTTTATTTTTTTGGGAGAAGAAGACTCTTGTTCCTGAAATTTGGATTTTGAATACGTGTGGTCCTCCATGTTTCCTTCTTCAAACTTGCTGGGACTGGGAAGCTACGATACCCATTAGCAGCATTAGCAGCACCTTTTGAGTTTATCATGTGATGGCGAGAACGCGAAAGGCGGAGCAGTACATCCTGTATATCCCTTACAGGCTAATAGCTTATATAGCTTATAAGATGGTGCATGAATATGGAGCGCCTACCCCAGTTCATGCAAATGTAAAATTTCAAGCCAATAGGAATATTTGGAATTGATGGTGGAGGTAAATATTCATGAAAAAGGACAAGTTGGTGAATGGGCAACACAGATTTTGATAATGAACAACTAAACACGTTACACACTGGATCCTTAACTGGGATTTTTCCAGTTACACAATCATCACAACTATGCAGAGATAAGATTTCACATTTGGACAAAATCAATCTTAAACCTGAAGCCTTGGAACATTGGTCTATCAAGTTAATAGAGTAACATATCTGGTTCTTGTGTTTTTTTTTTTTTGTTTTTTTTTTTGTTTTTGTTTTTTTTAAAACTTGTCATCTGCCAATTGGGACATTTTGAACTCCTTAACAAATATTGATCTTCCTGACTAAAATAAGAAGGGGAAGATACGGCACCCCTGCCTGACCCCTCTATTCATTTGAAATCTTTTAGAGGTATTGAGATGAATTATAACCAAGCTATTAATATCTTTGTAGAACATACTGACAAGGTCTACAAAGTTACCACCCTGGAGTCTGTCTGCTCTCTCTGGATCAAACACCATGACAGCACACAGCAGCACTGCTGCAGCTATGATTCAACCATTTAGTCCTTCACTTCATCTCAGAGGAACAGATTACACTCTCACACCTCCATTACATCTACATTCTTCACATTGATCCATTAGAGGATCAATACATCAAAGTCCAGAAAATAATTCATTAAATGTCATATCTTTCAGATTTACTGTCTTTATGCAAAAAATATAAAAGGATTACGTTTTTAAAATATGTATATATAATAAAAATTAAAATAAAAGGGATATGGTCTTACCAAATAAATACATAAAATGTAATAAAATGTAATTTTAAAAAGTGGAGTGAGTGTGTAAGATAAAAACATAGAAATGAAACTAATAAAAGCTGTAAACATGTTTTAATGTGTGAATGTTTGGTGTCGCTCTGCTTGTAGTTCCTGCTGATATCCACCAGAGGGCGCCATGTAACCACTGAACTACATTCAGAAAAAGCATCTCTGAGCTGGTGAGTGACTCATGGCGCTCTCTGGTCTCAGCTTTTATTAGTTTCATTTCTGTTTTTATCTTACACACACCCCACTTTTTGAAATACATGTTATTACATGTTTTGTAATACTTAATCAATAAACACTTAAATTCTGTGTGTACTCTCAACACGCCATCCTCTGTTATAATCAAAACATACTTTAGATTTAAAAACAACTCAATTACATTTGTTATTACATGTTAACTGTCAGAAGTTCCATTTATTATTTCCTATATTTGGTAATGCTGCTGCCTCTCTGGGCGTTTCATCTTGTTCCCTGTTTTAAGTTTACTTTCATTTTCCAGAGTTTGTGTCGCAGCTTTTTCTCTCTGTGTGAAGCTCCAGCTGACGGTAATGTAACTCTAAAGTATATTTTAAACTAAAATTAAACTCTTTAACATCATCTGGCACTGTTAATGACATTGTTTGAACTCTTTTCTAAAGGCGGTAAGAAAAAGGTGTGTGTGTCAGTGAAACCTATATTAACCTCCATAGACGTGTGGAAAGTTCCTCGTGTTGCATTCATGGGACAAAGGAAAAATAAATACACACTGACAACAACCACAGTTACACAGAGAGAAGAAACAAAGCTCTTATTGTGAAGAAACTGCTTGTTTATCTGTTTGAGGACACTTTAAGTTGCTGTTTGATACTTTAACAACACGTTAGTCTTTGGTCTCTTCAGGGTTAGTTTCTGGCTCTGTAATGTTAAAAATGTTTCTACTTCTCTTCTTTCCTGAGAAAGTGTGGACGACTCTTGTGTTGAAGATAAATCTGAAATGTTGTAGCATGAACTACTACAGAGGAGGTTTTAAATACTTTGTCAGGTGTTTATACGTCTGTCTGTCACAACCGTGAGGCTGCAGTCAGAAAACTTTACAGCTGTGTAGTTGAGATCTAAATGAAGGCTGAGTTTGAAGATGGGGGGGGGTCCGAGCCTTTCTCCTGCTGTCAGAAAACAAACAGTGATCGCCACCAGCGTAAAGTCAGACCCAACAGGACTCTGTTTCCTCTGGAACCTTTCAGAATAAAATGTAGTGACCTAAATGCCTCTGTTACTGTTGTAGTGATGTGTGGAGGAGGATGCACAGGACAGAAAGGTGAGATTGATTGTCATATTGGTGTCTTGTCTCCATTAGAGGGCAGAAAGATGACATTAGTCCTGGAGTCTTTCCAATGTTCCTGTTCCCCCAGAAAGAGAATGAATGACTGAGCAGAGACCAGAAACTATTCAGTGAAGAGCTTCAGACATTATTTTCTGCTTGATAGCTTCTAGTTTCTCCAGCAGCTTCTGTTCATGGAGATAAAAAAATGGTCTTTCTCTCTTTCTTACAGGACCCATCAGAGACCAGACCCTGCTGAACCTGGACCCAGCTGTGTGTCCATGAAGAGTGACTGGTCCATGGAGACACCACTCCTTTAAAAACAAGGCGACCTGCAAGGGAGATTAAAATGATAAAGTGTGAGGGAGTGAATTGAAATGGAGAGAAGAAGACTAAGGTGAACCTCCAACAAACTAGAAGTAGTGTTGTCTCACTGGGTGTGTGGTCGTCTTGTAGAGGGTCTCTGTGTTTCCAGCCCACTGTAGCCTGTCGTCCAGGTGAACTCTGGGATATCTATCAGAGGTGTCAAGTAACGAAGTGCAAATACTTAGTTAACTTACTTAAGTAGAAATGTTTCCTATCTATACTTTATTGGAGTAATTATTTTACTGCAGACTTTTTACTTCTACTCCTTACATTTTCACGCAATTATCTGTACTTTCTATTCCTTACATTTGAAAAATAGCCTTGTTACTCCTATTTCAGTTCGGCTTGTTTTCATTCCGGCTTGACATTGTTAAAAAAAATACAAAAAAAAACAAAAACCAGCTAAATCGCGCCATCCGAATAGAGTGAATTTGATTGTGGTTGGATGAGCCACGTTGGATGAGGAAATAGCAGACGTATGTAGCCTAGTACGAAGATGTCCGTATGCAGCCTAGTACGAAGATGTCCGTATGCAGCCTAGTATGAAGATGTCTGTATGTAGCCTAGTACGAAGATGTCCGTATGTAGCCTAGTACCAAGATATCCGTATGTAGCCTAGTATGAAGATGTCTGTATGTAGCCTAGTACGAAGATGTCCGTATGTAGCCTAGTACGAAGATGTCCGTATGTAGCCTAGTACGAAGATGTCCGTTGCAGAGACTCAAGCGAAATGTCCCAACCAACCAAGGAGGTTGGTAGCCAGGAAGACCAGCCAACCCTTCTACATCCCTGGCCGTACCTGGAAGAATTTTTCGAAATGGTTGGATGCAAAAACAACTCCTTTTGAATGCGCTGCAAGCTCTGCGCACCCAAGTAGGCTACCACAAGCTAATTGTTTCCAAAACTCGCTGTCTAATTTGAAAAAGCATATTGATATTATTTTTTTCCCCTTACATTACTTTTATACTTTAAGTAGTTTTGAAAACAGTACTTTTACACTTTTACTTGAGTAAAAAGCTTGAGTTGATACTTCAACTTCTACAGAAGTCTTTTTAAACCCTAGTATATATACTTCTACCTGAGTAATGAATGTGCATACTTTTGACACCTCTGATATGTATGGCCTTGTTTTCACCTGATCTGAGTGATCTCTCAGACCACCCCGGCTCTCTGTTCCCCGCTGGTACCTGGAAAAGGTTGCCACAGGTATACAATAACCTTATTAGTTTCATAAAACATCCCCAAATTCACCAGTATGTAGGATATTACTACTCTACACTGTACTATTGCTACTGACATTCCTGCTTTTATGTCTCCTTTTGTTATTTATTAGTCTCTCATTAGCAGATCTCCACAGCTCTGAGTGAACTAGAGAACTGATTGGTCAAAGCAGCAACTGTGAAATGGTTTCATTTACTTTATGAAGTCAGCAACATTACAAAACATTTTGAAGAACCAACTCCTCCTGAAGAACAGTGGCATCTTATTAAAATAGAATCTTATACAGGATATTTTTATTGATTTTAATCAACATGTTTTTTGTCAGAAAGTCATTATTAGCATTTCTTTTTAATAATTAGGCTTATATACATATTTATCTTAATTATATATTTTCACAGTTATGTTATGCAGGGAGTCTTTAACTGAATATGTGATCTTTAATAAATGTGTTTTTTCTATCAGGACCCATCAGAGACCTGAACCTGATCCTGAACCCAGCTGTGTGTCTTTTAAGAGCGACCAGTCAATGGAGGATGTGATTAATTTTAAACATGTTTCTGACAAAAAGTAAGTCGTTATTAGCATTCAGTTGTTAATAATTATGTATGTAGCCTGTTGTATTATTATATTTGGTATAAGTATCAGTTCTTATCAGTAGTATTCAACAAGGCTAATATACACATTTATCTTAATTATTTATTTTTATAGTTATGTTATGCAGGGAGTGTTTAACTGAACATGTAATCTTCAACCCGTTCTCATTCCGAACTCGTAAAATAAGGACGTTTGGACAGTGGCTGTCAGCGTCTGATGTGACGAAAAAGGCGTCTTTCAGCGTGTTTGTGTAACGCACTGGGGAGAGCAGCAGTTAGATAGGATTTAGCGAGTAGTATGTAAGGGCGAATTTCCGCATATGGAGGTTGGTTGGGGTGGTGGATGGGTCAAACAAACACAGGACTGTCACCCAGGAGAGCGGGGTTCGCATCCCACTTGTCACGCTTGCTATAGTCGCTTTTTATTTTCCTCCCGCGTGTCACGGAACCGTAAGCCCACCCACGACCTTTTCCTTAACATAACTGCGTCAAAAGGGACGGCAATAGTCCCGACCAAGTGCGTTTACTTAGCGCTAAAGGGACGGCAATAGTCCCGACCAAGCGCGTTTACTTATAGCGCTAAAGGAGACTTTTAGCATCAATAAGAACGACAAAGGCACCTGACCAAGCGTCCGTATTTTACGAGATGAGTGTGAGAACCTGTTGTAATCTTCAATAAATGTGTTTTCTATCAGGACCAGACTAGAGTCTGTCTATTTTAGAAGTATTTCACATAGGCATCATTTCCGTCAGACACTAGATCGTATTAAGTTGCTGTGAGATGTAAAATCACCACTTCTTATTTTTTGGTATTTAGGCCTAACTTACAAACTACAAACTAGGTTGACTCGATGAAGGAAAAAGCGGCGTCTGTGTTGTCCGATTTCCTTGTAGAGAAACGTTTTCTCTTCTGCAGTTTTGAAAACACGAGGTGCGTGTTTTACAGGACCCAATAGTGTTCTCCAGAACACCGAAATAAACTTTTCCCGGAAAACTATTCAAAGCACAATGCAAACATTCGCCTGTGTGTCGACCTGTTAGCAACTTGAAGTTGAGGTGGAAGACGGAGGTTTTTGGTTGCTCAGGCTATTTATAGTTCAGGATCACGGGATAGGCTCCATGCTCTATTCAGGTTCCAGGAACCAATGGGAAATCCGAGCTCTCTTGAAGGTGTGAGAACTACACACCTGTAGTTCTTAGACTTCCGGTCATTGTGGAGCTTCTCCACGTGGAGGTAACATCTAGGTGTGAACCTTAGGCTGCAAAGTTTACATGGAGGCCCAGATACTTTTGTTCAGGAAAAGCACATGTTGGCCCTGACTTCTTTGTCTCAGAATCTTTCTCAGTCTTTTTTTTTATTAAAATCTAGTTTAACCTTACTGCTGGTGGTCCCAATGGTTGATTCACACTTTACACTTTAATGTCAGGGGAAACCATCTGATTCAATGTTGTAATCAACTCTTTAATGTCACAGGACCTTTACCTTGTGTTTGTCTCTGTGTGGACAGACATGATGTGAGCTATTTCTTCCTGATTCCTCCACAGAGTGGACCAGGAGAGCTCAGAGGTTCCTAGTGGTCAGTATGACCAGCAGCATCAAACACACCTGGACTCCATATTTATGGTCTGTACAACAACTACTTTTACATCTATTCTGTTCACAATCATCTCTATGCTGCACTTTTCAGACCAGTGGATTGTCCAAAAAGTATCTGATGTTTGCTTCCATGATTTCAGTTTGATTGTGTCATTCATATAATCTTCTGTTCCAGCTGCTGGAGGAGAACATCATCACTTTTGTGAAGAACGAGCTGAAGAAGATCCAGAAGCTTCTGAGTCCAGATTACCCAGAATGCTCAGAGAATCAGAGGAAGGATGAGGATGAAGAGCAGCGGAGGAGCAGCAAAGAGGCATTTCTGAAGATCACACTGCACTTCCTGAGGAGAATGAAGCAGGACGAGCTGGCTGACCGTCTGCAGCACAGTAAGAGGATTTCTCTAAAGATTTAAAGGGGTGATAGAATGGTTATATAGGGTACTTCACACTGTTACTTAAGGTCTCCAAATAGGGTATGTAACATTGGTTGGGCTGAAAATGGCCTGGGTGCTGTTCTATGCGTCCTAATGCAACCCTGTGAAATAGCCCTAGAATGAAACGAGAGGTTTTCTCCCTTATATGGTATCCTCATGAATATTTAGATGAGCTGTGCGCTGATTGGTTGGTACAACGAACGAAGCTGCAGAGCAAAGACACATGGGGGGGAATGAACAACACACAGCAGAGCAACACGATACCTTTTTTTTCTGTTAACGTTACCGATAGACTTCCAAACGTCGGAGCAGGAATGGCTGGAGCAGCCGAGGCCCGAGGAAATATCCCTGTCTGGCTTCAAACTTCATTTCTGCTCCAACACATAAACTCATCAACTAATGTTAATGTACAAAGCACATTTTTCAGACAAGGAATCACAACTCGCACTGTAGCTAGTTCAGTGTCTCAGCGTGGGGACATTTAGCAGAGAGTGAAGCCCACAGGCACACAGAGAGCACAGCACTACACGCATTGCTTGGCCGCCGCGTTAGATTCCCAAATCCCGCTCCATTGTCCGATATCTACTCCTTAATTAAGTTCTAAAAACTTTTCTCTGTGTGTACATGTACACACATGGGCCAGTATTCCGTTTTACTACCTGGAACACTGCATTTACGACGAGTGGTTCATTTTCAATATCCTTGAAAAACTTCCAAACTTTCTTCTTTGTAATTCCCGTGGAAGAGCACAGCTAGCAGCTAAACTAGTGTGTGAGATCTGCGTGACCTACATTTAGAACACTAGGTGGTCTCAGACCAGTGGTCTGTAGCTATGTAAATTTTGGGGCGTGATAAAGGTACAGACCAGAGCCAATTAAGTTACAGCCACTGAGTTGATGTCAACTATTAGCTTCGTTGAGATTCGCCCGTTTTCAGAGGCAGTTTCAAATTGTGAGATTTGCATAGGAAAGAGGTGTCAATGGGACTTTGAGGTTCTCTGTATGCCCATTTTACCCACCGAACTGTCGTTATTCAACTATGACAAGGTAAACTCAGTTTTGCATTCTATTACCCCTTTAAAGCAACACTAGAGAACTTTTTGTAACTTAAAATTATAATTCCAAAATCGTTGCAGTGGTTCATCAACTTGTACCAGGGTGAATGGCACATCTGCATTTGCTTGGCGGCTCTCTAACGGCTGTAACCGCACTATGCAAGTTTGCCTGATCGGGTAGCGGATCTGTAGTTCGAATGAGATATAATGGGACAATTCCGCTTCAAACCTGTAGGGGGACCGAAACGGGAAAAGTTCTCTAGTGTTAGTTTAACGTGCTGGACTAATGGGATGTTTACTAATGTCTCCAGAGAAGGGTCAAAGTATTTTCATGTTTCTTTATTAATCACTTACTAATGTTCTTTGTTCTGTATTCATTCAGGAAGTAATTCTGGAGTTTGTAAGCGTAAACTCAAATCTAACCTAAACAAGAAGTTCCAGTGTGTGTTTGAGGGGATTGCTAAAGCAGGAAACCCAACCCTTCTGAATCAGATGTTCACACAGATCTACATCACAAAGGGAGGGACTGCAGAGGTCAATGATGAACATGAGGTCAGACAGATTGAAACAGCATTCAGGAAACCAGACAGATCAGAAACAACAATCAGACAAGAAGACATCTTTAAAGCACCACCTGGAAGAGATGAACCAATCAGAACAGTGATGACAGTGGGAGTGGCTGGCATCGGGAAAACAGTCTTAACACAGAAGTTCACTCTGGACTGGGCTGAAGACAAAGCCAACCAGGACATCCAGTTCACATTTCTATTCACCTTCAGAGAGCTGAATGTGCTGAAAGAAAGAAAGTACAGCTTGGTGGAACTCATTCATTACTTCTTTAGTGAAACCAAAGAAGCAGGAATCTGCAAGTTTGAAGAGTTCCCGGTTGTCTTCATCTTTGACGGTCTGGATGAGTGTCGAATTCCTCTGGATTTCCTCAACACTAAAATCCTGACTGATGTTACAAAGTCCACTTCACTGGGTGCGCTGCTGACAAACCTCATCAGGGGGAATCTGCTTCCCTCTGCTCACCTCTGGATAACCACACGACCTGCAGCAGCCAATCAGATTCCCCCTGGGTGTGTTGACATGGTGACAGAGGTCAAAGGGTTCACTGACCCACAAAAGGAGGAGTACTTCAGAAGGAGATTCAGAGATGAGGAGCAGGCCAACAGAATCATCTCACACATCAAGACATCACGAAGCCTCCACATCATGTGCCACATCCCAGTCTTCTGCTGGATCACTGCTACAGTTCTGGAGGACGTGTTGAAGACCAGAGAGGGAGAAGAGCTGCCCAAGACCCTGACTGAGATGTACATCCACTTCCTGGTGGTTCAGTCCAAAGTGAAGAACATCAAGTATGATGGAGGAGCTGAGACAGATCCACACTGGAGTCCAGAGAGCAGGAAGATGATCGAGTCTCTGGGAAAACTGGCTTTTGAGCAGCTGCAGAAAGGCAACCTGATCTTCTATGAATCAGACCTGACAGAGTGTGGCATCGACATCACAGCAGCCTCTGTGTACTCAGGAGTGTTCACGCAGATCTTTAAAGAGGAGAGAGGACTGTACCAGGACAAGGTGTTCTGCTTCGTCCATCTGAGTGTTCAGGAGTTTCTGGCTGCTCTTCATGTCCATCTGACATTCACCAACTGTGGAGTCAACCTGCTGTCAGAAGAACAAACAACATCATCACATTTCTACCAGAGTGCTGTGGACAAGGCCTTACAGAGTCCAAATGGACATCTGGATTTGTTCCTCCGATTCCTCCTGGGTCTTTCACTGCAGACCAATCAGAATCTCCTACGAGGTCTGATGCCACAGACAGGAAGTAACTCAGAGACCAATCAGGAAACAGTGAAGTACATCAAGAAGAAGATCAGTGAGAATCTGTCTGCAGAGAGAAGCATCAATCTGTTCCACTGTCTGAATGAACTGAATGATCGTTCTCTAGTGGAGGAGATCCAATGGTCCCTGAGATCAGGACGTCTCTCCACAGACAAACTGTCTCCTGCTCAGTGGTCAGCTCTGGTCTTCATCTTACTGTCATCAGAAGAAGATCTGGACGTGTTTGACCTGAAGAAATACTCTGCTTCAGAGCAGGCTCTTCTGAGGCTGCTGCCAGTGGTCAAAGCCTCCAAAAAAGCTCTGTAAGTGTGATTTATTCATCATTAAATACTCTAAATACTACATACATACTACATTAAATACTATCTTTCAACAGGAGAGAAAAATAAATATCCTGTTTCCTTCCTGTCGTCTCTCCAGACTGAGTGGCTGTAATCTGTCAGAGAGAAGCTGTGAAGCTCTGTCCTCTGTTCTCAGCTCCCAGTCCTCTAGTCTGAGAGAGCTGGACCTGAGTAACAACAACCTGCAGGATTCAGGAGGGAATCTGATCTCTGTTGGACTGAAGAGTCCACACTGCACACTGGAGACTCTCAAGTCAGATCAAGAACAATAATCTTTGAAAACACAGTATTGAAAATATACTTTGGAAAAATTCAAAACATGTGAATGTTTCCAAAGTATTTTATTCTGATTTAGAATCACTTCATAAAGAATGAAATATGAACTGTGGCTGAGATCGAAAAATAATTTATAATTTGCTATCATGTGACTTTGTTTATTCCTGATAATATGATATATATATGATATACAACAAGTATATCCAACCAGACAATCTGATTGGTCAACTACACATTTAGAACATATTCAAATCAGCATGACAGCACACCCAGAGCCATTTGAGCATCACATAAAATATTACTCCACCATTTCCATGGCAACATTGTAACTTCCAGGGTTGAATCCAAAAAACAGTGTTAGCCTACAATATTGATACAATGGATCGTTTTGTTGTTAATTTTGATTTATATGGAGGACTTAGTTTTGATGAATGGTTGGAAGAGGATGAGAAGTGAATCATTGGATGAAACAACATTTTTACACTCTGGAGTTAACTGTTACTGGAATAGTTTGGATCACATCAGCTGTTTGGATCACATCAGCTGTTTGTATCACGTTAGTTGTGACACTTCAATAATGAAGTTCATGGACGTAAAATGGCAAAAGACTTAAACTCACTAGAGTGTGAAACTGAGAAAAATGACTTTAAAGTTTCTGTTTTGTCCAGACAAAAGTATTATATGTAGGACTCCCAAAATTTGACAACTAGTTGCTATAAAAGAAAAAAATCTTGAGCATCAATCTTGTTTGGCAGTTACTGTACTCTGCCTTTGTATCATGTGCCAAAAACAAGGAGTCATGCAAAGGTAAAAGGCAGTAACTGACATATAATCAATATTTGCTTGCTGTTCACCATACTTGCATTCATTATAAGAACACCTAACCAAGGTATAGTCATCATGGTATTTGTTTTAAATTATATAGAAGACCTTTGGTTGTTCCTATTTAGTGCTATAATGATCAGGATAGTGTGGCAACACTAACACAGTTGAACAGTATGACAGATAAGTTACTTTGCAGTACAGTATACAGTATGAATAAATACAAGAAATATTTTCTCAATAAAGATAATTTAATTATAATTGAATACAAAGGTATATTTATTGTTTAACAATAAATATATTATGTTTAACACTTTTGCAAGGCACTATCTATGTCATATTCTCATTAGGGGCTGAACCCCCCTAAAGGTCTGATCCTAGAATCGCCCCTGGTTAAGGGTTAAGGGCCACCAAACTGCTCAAGATGCACAGTCAACAAACTCGACTTTGGTTACTACTTTTTAATTCTGAGCTAACATTTAGGTTAGCCTACTTTGTACGGCCGTTAGCAATAACTAGTTTAAATTTAGCTAGCTCCGGGCTGTCACTGACACTGATAGATCTGAACCATCACCAATTTATTTCAAAGATATGACAATTAAAAGCGGCAAACTTTGACAGTATGACAAAGCCAGAGTACAGTAACATCATGGCGGCACAGTAACATATCTCTTGATGCCTGGCTAAACAAAGTCAGAACAGCTTAACTCAACTTCAGCGTGCCGGAACAAAGGCAAAGAGCCGTAACAGCTGTTATGGCGTTCTGCTGTGGTTTCTCATATGGTTTTGGATGCTACGGTTGTCATAGCCCTTTATTTTCTCGTTAAAACAATCAAATTGACTCACAACATGTATTCACATGATAAAGGAGGTCTCAAATACCCCAAAAGTGACATTAACTCATTTTTACCTAAACATGATGTTACAGCGTTTTGCCTTTGTAGGGCAGAAAAGTCCAGACTCAACATTTAAACATGAATGTTATCTGTCTTGTTTCCTTCCTGTTGTCTCTCCAGACTGAGTGGCTGTAACCTGTCAGAGAGAAGCTGTGAAGCTCTGTCCTCAGTTCTCAGCTCCCAGTCCTCTAGTCTGAGAGAGCTGGACCTGAGTAACAACCACTTGCAGGATTCAGGAGGGAAGCTGATGTCTGTTGGACTGAAGAGTCCACACTGCACATTGGAGACTCTCAGGTCAGGATTTATTAACCCATTTAACTGATGACAATTAAAAAATCTGACTAACTTTGGTTGATTAACAGCTAACATGTAGCTTTGTGTCTGTTGATACGAGAAACTTGGACAGTAGTTATTAGACTCAGAATTAGTTTCCATGAACATTTTTCATCATTTGCCTTTGATGTTGAATAATTAAATACCACAGATGATTTTAAAGTTTTATTATTAATCCGGACCAAAATGTAACTGGACAACAAACGAAAGACAAACACATGGCTCCACATTGTTGACAGAGGTTTTCTGTGTGTTGTGTGTGTTTGCAGTCTGTCAGGCTGTCTGATCTCAGAGGAAGGCTGTTCTTCTCTGGTCTCAGCTCTGAGCTCCAATCCCTCCCATCTGAGAGAGCTGGACCTGAGCTACAATCATCCAGGAGACTCAGTAGTGAGGCTACTGTCAGCGGGACTGGAGGATCCTCTCTGGAGACTGGTCACTCTCAGGTACAAAGGAGAACATCTCCAGGAACTAAAATGATAACTCCCTTTTGTTAATTGATGCAGTTTGGACACATTGGTTTTAAGAATTTTCCCTCTTTCCCGGGATCACATCAGTTTCATCTCGACAGAAAGGTCCAGGACAGGTTTAGTCTAGCTTAGCACAAAGCAATGTGCTGTCTATGCTGTGAGAAGAGTGTGTGGATGAAGCATTAATTTACTCTTTCGGCAGAATAGTTAGCTATAGGTTTAAAATGTCAGATGCCAGTCCTCCATGGCTCATGTGATCGATCAGAGACGTACACTGACGTCTGGACCAATTATTTCTCTAAGCTCCTCTTGTGCTGGGAGAGTACCGATTCTAAGTTCAAAAAGTCCCTCAAAACGCTCTTTCTTGTGGCTGTGGTGCAAACACAATACAGTATATGTGTTTGTGAGAGTGATGTTTCTCTACAGAGAAAGGTCCACTATTGCACCTAATGCTTTCTCTTGGGGGAAATGTTGGGTCTCTGTAAATGATAGTGTGGCACCGGCAGCCATAATCCTGTTTGCACTGTGTGTATTTTTTTTTTTCTATGAGACACTCCTCTAATAACAATGTGAAAATGCACACATAGTCTGTTCTACTCTCTGCTATGTTCAGTTATATTTACCTCATTATTAGGGCCCGAGCATGAAAGTGCAAGGCCCCAACGGTGCCTTTGCGCTCAAAGTGCGAGGAATCTATTGTTTTTGTAAGGATTATTATTATTCTGCGACGTCACTTGCGTTTTTGAGGGGTTGAGCATGTTGGAAATCTCACAAAAATGTGTACACATGTCAGACCTGGCGGAAACTACAAAGTTGTGTAGTGAATGGGCTCAGGCGTTGTCAGGGGACTCCATAGCGCCCCCTAACAAGCGCCATGATTTGGAAAAAAAATGAGAAGTTAATATACCAAATTTTGAAAGGACATGGGTTTCATCTTGAAGTCCATGGAGAATTTTTTTTTCGAAATTTTTCACTTGACAGGAAGTCAGCCATCTTGGTTTTAGTGCGAAAATGTTCAATTTAAGACTTAATTTGTTTGAGGACTTTAGGATGCACGAAAACTCTCAAAATTGTGCAGCTATGTGCAGAATAGTAAATTCTTTGATCTGAGTTCACATTTAGCCTTGATAATGGTATGGTTGCTCTATAGCGCCCATTAATTGGTTTTAGTCCTTGGGCACATTTTTGATGTCCTCAATATATAAAAAAAATATATAAAAATTTGCCCCCACATAAACACCTGGGAGGGGGGTTGGAGTAGGGGGGGTTGGAGTAGCAGGGCCACGCGGTCGACTAACCACGCAAGGTTCAAGATGGCGGTCGGAGGGACCGCCGGCTTGTAGGCTCTTTGTAGTTTGTTACAAAGACCCAAAATGGCTACTCCCAACGCTGAAGTAGCGGGGAACCCCGCGAAACTTCAACATGTTTTACAGACAAAGAGGGGATATACCCCAGAGTGTTATTCTGGCGCCAAAATGGCGATTGAAACTCTGTTACGTCTCACGCGTCTCTGGTATCGGCTGAGACCAGCTGTTAACACGGGGCGTGTGTGTGTGTGTGTGTGTAGGAGGAAAAGAGAGAGAGAAAAGGAGGGAAAACACGATTGATGGAAAGAAACACTTAAAACCTTGATCTCTGTGGTGGTAAAATTAACAGCTCTTTATTTACTCGAGATTCTAACTTAACGTGGCGTTACAGCAGAATCTGAGGTTTGTTTAACGGTAGAGTGTTTATTCTCCGCTACTCTCTGCGAGCAAGCAGCTGACTCCGCGGTGCGATAATCCCACGCTCTGTCCCTCCACAGGTATATGATATAATGTCTTTATATCATATCGCCATGGTGGGGTGACAAAAGCAGGATTATGGCTTCGCTTGTGCAGTAATTATCCCTCATCGGCAGGAGTTATCCGTTACAGTTCAACACAACTTTCAACAATATCTTGATCAGGGACACAGCGGTCCGATCACATATTAATGGCAAACAAATAGTAGCAATAACTTTTACTCATTAATAAAACACACTAGTTCTAAAGTCTGCCCAGAACTATGAAAGCCGCTTACTTTTTGGTGTGCAGTCCATTAGTTTGTCCGCCGGATTTTCCCCGGTGAACAGAACTGAGTTAACCTCTTGCCAGAGATTAACGACCCGTACCGTCCAGTTGTGCGAATGATATGATGATTCTCGAACAGTGCTGAACAACGTGTCTTATACGGCAACGGATTACCACAAAGAGCAGCGAGTGGTGATTGCCGGCGGCTTTTATTTTTATAAAATTTTATTTTTGGTGCGTTCAAGGAGCCACAGCCAATCAGAAATCCTGGCCTCGCCAAAGGTGTGAAAACTTGTTGTTGCAGTTCTTAGGCCCTCCACCAGTCTGCCCTTTCTCCTCGTGTTTAAAGGTAAATTCGCCATTTTGGAGGATTCTTTTGTTTAGGAGTATGGGGTTCTAGGCTGGTAACTTCCCTACAGGCAGCTCTTTGGCCTCAGGGGAAGCTTCAGGCATTTTGAAGTTTCTCTGTCTCACAGAATAGTCTCACCAAAACAAGGTTAGGTTCCAACATCATTATGTACAAAATGGATAAATTTAGTCTATGAAAAAGACATAATTTTATGGACGGTAAACACATCAAATGTAACAATAGCCTAAACAGTAAAAGGTTAGATCCCAGGGAAGAAGTTCCCATACTACCTTTAAAGTCCAGCTGTTTCTCCAGTTGTTAAGTCAAGGCGACGTCATAAACTTTGTAAAGCGTCTAATTCATGAATTCATAAATGTCCAAACATAATAGGCAGACGCTGTTATTTTTACTCTATAACATATCTCATTAATTTCCCTCTGTAGGGCTTTTATTTTCATGCAGGTTTGGTTAAATAACACAGCGTTCATATGGCCTTTAGATCAGTTTATCAGGAACTAGAGACGGACATCTCCATCCTATAAAACTACAATCAACTATCATGATATAACGTACACTAGGAACTGAAGAGGTTCCAGAACCAAATAAATGTGGTTGTGGAACCTCAGGCACTCAGGCCCTCTGATTCTGACTCCAATTGCCTTATACTTTAAACTATCCCTCTTCAGCGTATTCTTTTGATGCTCCCTCCACCGATGGACTAAAATAAATCACTGAGGCGATAGAATAAAGTTAACACTTTTAGTAACAGTATTATAAGTTTACAGAACACATGCGGGCTCAAAACTGAGACTAAGTATCCCTGGCATTCAGACACAAGTACAGGACACGAAGCCTCCAAGATTCTGAGCCCTGATTCTACCTCGCCCTCTCTATTTTATCCACCTCTCCGGGCCGGGCGCTGTCATCTTCTGTCCCAGGCAGGATGTCTGTTTTCAATCCAGATGAGGGTGAAACAGAACCCCATTTGTCTTGTCTTCCCACTTTCCTCTTCATGACCTTTACACCGGGCGCCTAAACACACGCACATCCCTACCAGCTGTTTCCTGTCATTAATGTGCTTCCTCTAGAAAATTGTCTCTTAGGGCGTTTTCACACCTGAAAGTCCGGACCAAGGTTCATGTTTTTGTTACATTGTGTACATTTGATCCGGTAAGTTTTGGTTTCACACTGCAGTTATGCAAGCGCACTAAAGATCTCTACGTGACAAAACAACGTCCTGCCATCATTACATACGTGAGCTGCGTCTCCAGATACTTATAATTGATTGGTTTGTAGACGGGCTTCCCCGTCATCTCGCCTCCTGTCTCGGTGTCGGAGTTTTTTCAACTGACTGCTGCTCTGCCCTACTGACTGCTGCTCTCCCCTACTACCACGGCTCTTTTTGTTTTGTTGTGATGTTGAGAAGCAAGACACGGGAACTTTCTTTCTGGAGCATTTATTCAGAGACTAAGGGAAACCTACACTGTACATTTACTACCACTTAACAAGTAAACTACTGATATATTCTCTGCTCTGATAGCCGACAGCTGTCTGCTCTGAGTGCATTCACCATCACACACTCTCTCTCATGTACAGGCTAAGCACCGAGCTATTCCCTGGTCTTGTAATACAAGGAGATCCTGCCAGAGCTTCTTGTATTTGGTCCGAAAGTCCGAACCATCCCAAAAATGCTTTCACACTATAAACGAACCGGACCATGGTTCAGTTTGGTCCGGACTGAGACCTCCTCTTTTTATCAGACCAACATTTGGTCTTTTGAGCCGGACCGTGGTCCGGGGGAGGTTTCACACCTGTAATTTTGGTTCGGATCAAACTGAAAAGTCCAAAAGTCCGGACCAAATGAGATATGTGTGAAAACGCCCTTAGTATCACACAACGTGCAATAGGCACAGCATCATGGTAAACTTAACATACTATAACTTCAATATATGTCACATCTAGGTAAAATACACGTCTAAAAATAGAAATATCTCTACAGAACACACTCTCATACACATCAAATAGCCTATTATAAGAACAGCTGATTTCTGGAGCAGTAAACCGCTTTAGAGGAGGACGGTTGTTGTGATTACTATGAAATAAAATCCTGACTCAGACCTCCTCTCTGGAAAGTGTCCTGAGATAACTTCTGTTATGATTGGACACTTTAAAGGAAATTAAAGTGAATTAAATATTTTAATTGACAGCCGAAATATGAATATAAAATGAGTAAATTCCAACCGTACATTTGATCAGAATGAAGCTGTTTGTGTGAGAGTGATGTAATGCCCCCCCCCCCCCCTCCTTTCAGGGTGGAGCCTGCTGGAGTCAGATGGTTGACACCAGGTCTGAGGAAGTGTAAGTGTGTTTATAATTTCATTCATCAAACTGTGACATCACTCATCCAACCCTCTGATGTCATCATCTACGTGCTGATTGGTTAATAACTGCAGCTGTGTTGTGTCTCCTTCTCTCCGTCAGATTCCTGTGAACTCACACTGGACACAAACACAGTGAACAGAAAACTCAAACTGTCTGACAACAACAGGAAGGTGACACGTGTGGAGGAGGATCAGCCATATCCTGATCATCCAGAGAGGTTTGACTCCTGGTCTCAGCTGCTGTGTAGAGATGGTCTGACTGGTCGCTGTTACTGGGAGGTTGAGAGGAGAGGAGGGGTTTTTATATCAGTGAGTTACAGAGAAATCAGCAGGAGAGGAAACAGTAGAGACTGTTTGTTTGGAGGTAATGATCAGTCCTGGAGTCTGATCTGCTCTGATGGTGGTTACTATGTCTGTCACAATAAGAGAGGAACATCCATCTCCTCCTCCTCTGTCTCTGATAGAGTAGCAGTGTATGTGGACTGTCCTGCTGGCTCTCTGTCCTTCTACACAGTCTCCTCTGACTCACTGATCCACCTCTACACCTTCAACACCACATTCACTCAGCCTCTTTATCCTGGGTTTATGCTCTGGTCTTCTGGTTCCTCAGTGTCTCTGTGTTCTGTGTAGGACGGAGAGTCTCCTCCTGTTTATCACTGCTGATCAGTTGAGTCTGTACAGGATCACACTTACAGAAATATTGTTATAAACTAATGAATGAACTTTGTATAAAATAATTCAGAATGATTGAACAGATTCCTCATGAATATTGTAAACTTCTTCCACTTCCAGTCCTTTAAAGATGGAAGCTGTGATCATTAAACTGTAGAAATGCCGTTGACTTGTGTCATGTTTTGTTTTGAGTTCTGTCTCTTTTCACGATAAAAGCATAAAGATACTGTGAGTGTTTATGGTCTTTCTGTTTAACTTTTATACACGATAAGATGTCTCGGTGTCCCAGACGTCTTCCAGGTCCAGCTGCAGCGTGAGAAACCCTCCAATCAGAGAAGTCAAGTACGTAAGTCTTTCACTTTTTCGTTTTCATATTGTGTTGAGTTCAGAGAGCAGAGAGTCTGTCTGTTTTCTCTCCACATTAGTTATCTCCTCAGCCAGCTGCTGTAATTTCACACCATGCTATTAGTACTTTTACTGCAGTAACATGTCATCAATGTGACAGAAAAGCTGTTTCATTGTGTCTGTTGGAGGTTTGATTCACTCCCACATTAATATGTTTGTGTTTAAGACTTGTGTGTGTCTGGTGTGTTTGTGTTGAAGACTTCACTGTTGGTATCAGTGAGGAAAGAAGACAGAGGGGAAGGGGGGTGGATTTCATATTTTAGGAAATACGTTCAGCTTAGAGACACTGAGTAGTCAGTGTCTACAGTCATTAAATCTTTCAGTCAGTAACGGCGCATCGACAGCAGTCCAATGTCATTTTATTGTGAAAATCTGCTCCTGTTGCAGCCCTTCCTGCTTCCTGACAGGTGGAGCTGGGACTCATTCCAGGGAACAGCTCACCTGTGTCAGAGTTTTCTCTCCAGGCGGAGAGTTACCCTCTTCTTCATCAACTCTTCTTCATCAACTCTTTGGACTGTTTGAAGAAACTGTAAGTTGCTGTTTGATACTTTAACAACATGTTGGTCTTTGGTCTCTTCAGGGTTAGTTTCTGGCTCTGTAATGTTAAATATAATGTTTCTACTTCACTTATTTCCTGAGAAAGTGTGGACGACTCTTGTGTTGAAAGAGAAATCTACATGTTGGTGATTTACTGGAATCAAACAGCTGATCTTTATTTCCTTTCTCCAGCTGTCAGAGTAAAGTGAGACACAACACAACTCTAATGTTTTTGCTAAAAGGTTCAAGGTTCAGCTTTATTGTCATTATACAACACAATTGTCCAATCATTAACAGCTGGCTCTGATGAAGTTAAGTTACCAACCGGGCTGCCTCTGTGGAGTTTGTGCTAAAATATCGTGAAAAAAAGGCAAATATTTTCAAAAAATATTCCAAAAAGGTGACGAAAACTCTGAAAAAGCAACAAAAACATAGAAAAAAAGCAGCAGAAATGTCTGAAAACGTGACAAAAACCTTAAAAAAAGGAACAAAAACTTCTAAAAAGCCCCCCCATAAATCCTGCCTATGTGTACATAGTTTTCTCTCTACGTTAGTTATCTGGGCATTAGGGCTCAACGATGTAGGGAAAAAATCTGATTGTGATTTTTCTGCCAGATATTGTGATTTAGATTCACAAATAATAATAAAAAAAAAAAAAGTTTAGTTAAAGTTCAATACTGACTGTGTAACAGATGAGACACACTGTCAAAAGGACTCTATACTCTTGGATATGAACTAGCAGCAATAGGTGTTTTTCTTTTAATAAGCGTGGAACATTGAACAGTCCAAAATGACTATGAGCTGTAAGAGTCTTGTAATCTGCCAATAGAGACATAAGAAATGGGCGCACAGACCACAAATAGTGAAAAAGTGCCTGCCTCAACTGTTCCACATTGTCTTTTGCACCAAATTGTAACTATTTTAGACATTAAAAAAGTTAATCTGAGACACTTTAGGTGTCTGTAGTGTACAGTGAGGCCAGTTTTTTGTCATCTTAACTGCTGTTTTTGATCTATTTTGTAAACATCGTGTCATAATTTATTCATGTCACCTTTTGAAAAATGTGTAGCCATCTTAAATTGTTGTGCTAGGAATTTGGATTGTATTTCTTCTGAAAGGTTTAAGGTTCAAGGTTCGGCTTTATTATCATTATACAACATAATTGTCCAATGAAATGCAATCGTCATTTACAGCTGGCTCTGAAGTTAAGTTACCAACCGGGCTGCCTCTGTGGACTGAAAAAAAGTCAAAGTTTCAAAAGACATTCCAAAAAGGCGACGAAAACAGAAGAAAAGCAGCAAAAATGTCTGAAAACGTGACAAAAACCTTAAAAATAAGGAACAAAAAATTCCAAAAAAAACCCCCATAAATCCTTAAATCCATTAGGGCTCAACGATGTGGGGAAAAACTCTAATTGTGATTTTTCTGCCAGATCTTGTGATTTCGATTCTTGAATAAAAAAAAAGGTTTAGTTAAAGTTGAATATTCACTGTGTAGGAGAAAATATGTCGTGGAGCATTATAACGTGAGACACACTGTCAAAATGACTCTATATTCTTATGCAAGGATGAGAACATAGATATGAACTAGCAGTAATAAGTGTTTTTCTTTTAATAAGCGTGGAACATTGAACAGTCTGGCTCTGTAATGTTATTATTATTTCCTGAGAAAGTTTGGATGACTCTTGTGTTGAAGATTAATCTCCATGTTGTAGCAGAACTACAATAGAGGAGGTTTTAAATACTTTGCTAGAGGGCTATTGCACTAAACCAGGATAAGGGATTAAGCCGGGATATTAGTTATCCTGAATGAATTTAGCCTTGACTTGGTTGCACAAAAGCAGAGGCACCTAAGTTACCATGGAGATTTATTCTATGCAGCTAGCATGCTCCTAACCAGGCTAACAGCCAGAATTTATTAATCCTGGAGCCTTTTCTGTTCACTCAGCAGTGGTTTTACCTTATTATTATCACCCTGCATTAAAATACAACAGGTACATGTTCTTGTTCATTAAAGCACTGTTATTATTTAAAGTTGTGACCATCATTATTATTATTAGAAGTTTGGTGAATATATTACGACAGTTGTTGAGATAATTCGAAAAGGCTGATACAGTTGCAAAAGTGTTTTAATTAAAGTCAGCGATGAAAGATAATGAGACAACAAGACTCAGCTCTTTTATTCTCTAAGTCAACTAATATGGGACTACGTCACTGTGAGCTGGCACTCCTCCAACAGGAACTACTGTGGCTTCTTTATGATGCAACTTTGTTCAAATTCAATAACATTTTATTTGTAGTGTCCAATCCTAATCAGGACACTCTACAAATAGAGTAGGTGTAGACCACACTCTCAGCAATCATTTGGTGCGACAGTGGCGAGAAAAAAACTTCTGACGTCTAAATTCCTGCTTTCAGATATGTTAGTATGCACAAATTTAAGTTACAAAATGTTGTAGGTTTGCACAGAATGAAGCCTTAGCTCGACGCTCTTCTATATCTCCTCGTCTTATGGTGCGTTCATGCCACCTGGGAATAAAAAGGATCGCCCCCGTGATTATGTTGTTTTTCCGACTGACAGCGTTCACATGGTCAGGATGCGTGTTCTTCTTCTGTTATATTGGCGTTTGGCTTAACAACTTGTTGCATGACTGCCACCAACTGTTGGCCGTAGCCTAGAGCATCAGGTGGTGAAAACATGGAGGCCACAATAACAAAGATTTGCTGCTGTTTTCTTATGCGAGCATACAAACAGCACATGGACAGGTGTTTGTTTGTGTTATCTGCAGGACAACGAACGGGAAAGGACACGGATAATGTGTTGTTTTTTTATACATAGGCATATTTATGAATAATTTGAAACATGTTATGTCTGTATGTTTCTCAGCAGAGGCGTTTGTCCACAATAAACAGTTTATTGTCATTGAAATATTTTCAGTGAACCAAAGTCGCCTCCATCAAACGTCAGTTGTCAACAACGCGTCACCAACTGGGAAACTCTGTTAGCAAAATCTGGCCCCAGTTTCCCACCTCTGATTCCCACAGGAAGTGACGTCAATGATGACGTTTTCACTCGGAAAAATGTTTTTCCAATGTCCGTGAACGCACGGTTAATCCACATTAAAAAATCCACAGGATCACACGGTAAAAGTTTAACTATTTACTTTTACACAAGAAAAAATAGACCACTGAACTACATTCAGAAACAGCTTCTCTGAGCTGGTGAGTGGTGTCATGGCGCCCTCTAGTGACATCAGCAGGAACTACAAGCAGAGCGCCACTAAACATTCACACATTAAAACATGTTTACAGCTTTTATTAGTTTCATTTCTATGTTTTTATCTTACACACTCACCTCACTTTTTAAATTACATTGTATGTATTTATTTTGTAATACTTAATCAATAAACACTTTTTTTTTTTTTTTTTAATACAATGTATCATTTACTTTAGTATATATTTGTAAAAATGACATACCCTCATTTAGTGTATGTGTTATGTGAGTATAAAGGCGCGAGATGATCCGTTGGTACAGTGAATATAAACTTTAATTATTATAATTTTAGGAGGGCTGAGATGAAATTTAGGGGCGTTTGAGGGTCTAAAATCGCCCATGCCCTTAACCCTTAAATTTGATTGACCAGCTTGGTCACAAGGTGCTGCTCTTTTAACGGATAAGTAATTTGTAAACATGGGCTTTTTTTTCTCCAGTATGGAGGATATGGTTAAACGTCCTTCCTCAGGTGATTTGTTAGGTCCCTATGCAAAATATAAAATTAACTAAGCATCAATTAAGAAATTTAAATATAAATGAATGTAACTTCACACACACAACTGTAAGACCAGCACGCCCATGGAAGTAAAGATGGGCGCAGGTGCATTTGCTATTTATAAACGATGTGGGCACTGGACAGGAAACTTAAATAGTCAATGCAAAGCACCTCGTGAATGCTGATCAGTATATGAATGACACTGGCAGTTGTTACACCGAATCATGATTACTGGCAGAGAGAAAGCAAAAAACTTCTCAGACGATCAGGAATTGCTGCAAATTGAATTATAATTTCGGCCTGTTCTTGCACAGTGTAGGGAAACCCGATCTATAAATACATGTATTAATAAAACGTCCAAAACGGCAGGCATTATGGCACTCGGGGACAGCTTCGATATACCAGACGTATATAATACATGAGTATATGATTCTTCCATTGGCGTAGGCCTCCTGCAGGACCAGCAGTGCCATCATGCAGCATTATGCACGGGTTCACCGCAATATTTATATGTTTACAACAATTTGTGATTGTTAACACCTTGCCAACACAGCATCAACTGGTGGTATAAGTGTAATAGGCAAACACACTTTTCTTCATGCAGGTTTTGTCACAAACAGTATTAAAGTTCAGACTGATAACGAAGACATTAACTGTAACTATTGTGCGAGAGCTTAACAGCTGTATTTCCAGACTTTGACATTTGATGATATATGCACAGTATTGAAGACAGATATTTAGTTATTTACACTGTGTTCTGCAGTTATCTAATGCTAGGGTATTTGTATATTTGTATATGATGCTATCCTGTATTCCGTGCAGTCGGGCCATCTCCTCCTCCCGCGCTCTGTAGCGGACAATGTGACGGCGAGACAGCACCGATTTAAACATTAAGAACAAATTTGTATTTAAGATTTGAGTTGGAAGTGTTTATGGAACAATTATCACTCAGTACAAGCGCAAATAACACTGCTGGATTTAATCTTCATGATAACGTGGATCATATGGAGTGAAAAAATGTGCATGAGGCATCAATACTTGAAAATATTATGAGTAATCATTATTCCCATTTACTTTCTGCAGTCTGACTTCAGTTCACCACCTCACCATCTGCATCGCCAATTCCTATTTTGTCTCCAAAATCTGCGTACGCATGGGTCAAAGTTTGCATGGAGGACCGCACATTCTCCTGTCAAGTTTGTTTTTTTATAAATCACAACCTTTGCGTGGGAAGTGCCGTACGTACATTTTCAGCCCCATTTTGTGCGTACGCCACGTTTATAAATGAGACCAAAGGTCTTCTATGTAATTTAAAACAAATACCATGATGACTTAACCTTGGTTAGGTGTTCTTATAATGGATGTAAATATGGTGAACAGCTGCCTGGGGTTACTGCCTTTTGCCTTTGCACACGACTCCTTATTTTTGGCACATGATACAAAGGCAGAGTACAGTAACTGCCAAACAAGGGTCAAAGGTCAATTTTGAGCTCAAGATTTTTTGCATACAAACATGTCTTCATTATAGCAACTAGTTGTCACATTTTGGGAGTCCTACCTATAATACTTTTGTCTGGACAAAACAGTTTCACACTCTAGCCAGTTAAGGTCTTTTGCCTTTGCAGGGCAGAGTAGAACTACAGCAGCTGATGATGCATTCAACTGACAGTGATGTGAAAGAGACAAGAAGAGCCAATGAGAAATGATGATGTGTTTCCTCTGCAGATGAAAGGCTGAGTTCAGCAGCATGGATCAGTGTGAGGACAGAGAAACCACTGGGGAACAGTACCACCAGACCAAAGCTCAGAGGTGAGAGGACCATCTCTAAAGGGCCGTCCACACCAAGAACGATAACCATAACTATAAATATATAGTTTTAAAAATCATTCTAACGCCAGTGGATGGTGGAGTCCACACCACAACTATACCGACGACAGTTGAGAACGATATCAGTGGGATCACTTTTAGAGCCATTTGATAAACGATAGAAACACTGACAGCCAATCAGAATCCATTTGAGTTTACAACCAGACACGACGGAGAGAGATGTGTTTCACACAGGTGGTTAGTGGCGTGACTTTTCCCCTCGGTGGGGCTACGATCCTTTAGCTCTGTGTATTTTTGTATCTTTAAACATCAGTACTTTCTCCACAGAGAGTGAATCTTGTGTGTTAGATGTGATTATCATACTGTCTGTGTTTTTGTTCCGGTGCTCTGCACAGATCTGACCCCGCCCACTTTGACCCCCGGCTCTTTGGAGCACTGTTTCCTGGAGAAGGCAGTGGTGTCGGTACCCCAGGAGGCTGTGGGTCAGACTTTTTGTGTTCACAAAATGTACCCAAATTCACTAAAATGTAGAATAATACTAAAGACATTCCTGTAATCGTACTTTGCAATGTCTGCTGTGATGTATTATTATCAGCTGGAGCGTGCAGCGTGTGTGACGTCGCTGTTTTCAGAATGTTAACGTTCAGCAGTGTGGACGCTAACATCGTTATAGTTCTAGTTATGGTTATAGTTATCGTTCTTGGTGTGGACGGCCCTTAATTGTCCAGTACTCAGAATACTTACACCAACATTATTCACACCCAAACCTCTGGCTGTGTTGTGTTCATAACAAACTGATTTTATCAGTATCCATCAGAGACCAGACTCTCCTGAACCAGAACCCAGCTGTGTGTCCTTCAAGAGTGACCGGTCTAAGGATTGGCCTCTAGCTTTCAAAGATGGACTTCACTCTGTTGATCAAAGGTGAGGATTTAAAACACATCTTCTTAACTTAATGTTTTCAGCGTGTAGTTTGCTAGTTTGAAGTTTGTTGTTGTTGTTGTTGTTTCCCGAAGCAAAAGGAGCTTTGGAAGGTAAGGGACATCTGGCAGATTTCCGTCAATCCAGATTATCCTCCAGTAAATTTAGAAGAAGAGGAGAATTATGAAACACAGGACGTGATGGTAAACGGTCCGTTGTGCCAATGGATGATATGCACATGAGGCTTGCCTTGATGTTGAGAGTGGCGTGAGAGCTGTATCTTATACGTGGGAAGATGTAAATTTCGGGACACATCATCAGTAATGTACCTTTGAATCAGGGGGTGTTTCGGCCTTTCAACACTAGATACCCTCATCAAAGGTGGCCAGCTACAGGGTGATCAAACCTGAGATTGTGTCCCATGCCCAATCATGAGAATTGCCTGGTTGTTTAAATGGCGCAGCCCATGGGACTATGCAAGGCAGGGGGCGTCCTCTTCCCTGAGTCGAGCCTAGAGCTGACTGCATACCTTATTCACCCTCCTCCTGGAGGGTTGTGACCTGGGTTCTCAAGTGGGATATGGGGTGGGGGGATTAGTGAGCGGGTCATGTTGATGCTCTTTGAGCCCAGCAAGGGTCCTTCCGCTTGATCCATATCCACTGGCGGCTTTTTTCGGCCGCTTCAGAGACTGATCTAATTGTGTGTCGCAGAGCCTGTCCATGGATGCCAAGGTCTTTCAACAGCCTGATGGTGGAAGAAGCCACAAAACCTCTGCATCCCACTTCAACCAGATACAACAATCCTCGTTGTTTAGCGTCTGCTGCCAGTTCTGTGTAGCGCAGTTTCTTGCACTCATGGGCCTCTTCTGTTGAATTCTCCCATGGGACTGTGAGCTCTATGATGTAAACAGACTTCAGTGAAGGGGACCAGAGTACCAAGTCTGGCCTAAGGGTGGTGGCTGCAATCTCAGGTGGAAAGATTAGTTGCGAGCCAATATCGACTAGCATCTTCCAGTCCTGGGCCATGGCTAGCTGTCCAGTATATGGTTTGGTAGGGGGATGGTTTGGCTTTTTTTGTCCCTCTCGGATGAAGGTTGGGGCAGTGATGTAATTGGTTGCTCTCAGGGGCAAAGAGTTGGTGGTATTCCTCTTGCTCTCTGCTGCTGCCAGACTCTTGAGGACCTGGTTGTGCCTCCAGGTGTAGCGGCCTTGTGTGAGGCTGGTCTTACAACCGGACAAGATGTGTTTGAGAGTCACTGGAGTTGGGCAGAGGGCACAGGTTGGGTCCTCACCATACCACTGGTGGAGGTTTTTTGGAGATGGGAGCACATCATAGGTGGCTCTGATGATGAAGCTGATGTTGCTTGCCTCCACTTCCCAGAGCTCCCTCCAGCTGAGCTTTTTCCTCTCCAGGCCTTCCCACCTCATCCATTGTCTCTTCCAGAGACTGCCCTTGCGCTTCTTTCCGCCTCTTTCTGACGGCGCACCTCCTCGACCACCATTTTCCTCCTCCCTGATGTTGAGGCCTTACGCCAAGTTGGCTTACTTGCTGTAAGGCCAAGGCCTCCTCTTCCCAACTGGACGTGCCCTACAATGTCGCTGTGCCTCAAGGCTGACGTAGCATGCTGCACCGCGTCGGATGGTGTCCATTTCCGTCCAGTTAACAGGGATGGAACAGCATTGCTGATGGTCTGATCAAAGTCATCTGGAGTCTTACTTTAGAGCACTTAGCCACAGAGGCTGATGTTAGTCAGACAGCATGGGACGCCGAGCCATTTCTTCACATATGAAGTCAATGACCTATACGGAAGTTCTTTGAACATCTTCTCCACAGTTGTTATTGGGAGATCGTAGATAGTGAGTGGCCACATTACCTGAGGGAGAAGTCCAAATTGCAGGCACCAGAGCTTGAGCTTCCCTGTCTTGTTGATGTTTTCCAGACTGTTGATGTCCTGCCTTACTTGCTGAACTTGGTCTTTGTCCCTGAGGCTTGCGTTGTACCATCTGCCCAGGCTGTTGACAGGTTGTTCAGACACTGTTGGTATTGGGTCATCACCAATACAGAACTTCACGTTTTTAAGCTGTCCCTTGACTATTGAGATGCTTCGTGACTTGTTCAGCTTGATTTTCATCCAGGCCCACTTGATGTTCTCCTGCAGTTTTCCAAGTAGCCGCCTGGTGCATGCTGCAGTAGTGGTCAGAATGGTCATGTTATTCATGTATGCTCGAATTGGTGGAAGGTGGATCCCGTTCTTACTTCGCTCACCCCCCACCACCCATCTTGAGGCCCTGATGATGACCTCCATGGCCATTGTGAAGGCCAGGGGTGAGATTGTACAGCCTGCCATGATGCCTACTTGTACGCGCTGCCATGATGTTGTAAAGTCAGCTGTTGTGAAGCACCGTTGCAGGTCCTCGAAGTAGGCTTTTACTAGACTAGTGATGGATGATGGAATGTGGAAGAAGTTGAAGGATTCCCAGAGAAGGTTATGGGGAACTGATCCAAAGGCATTGGCCAGGTCACGGAAGATGACATGGATGTCTCTTTTGTCTTTCTTCGCTGCTTGGATCTGGTGCTAGATCATACTGGTATGCTCCAAACAACCAGAGAACCCAGGAATGCCAGCCTTCTGTACGGATGTATCAATGTACGTGTTCTTCTCCAGGTAGGTGGACAACCTCTGTGCTATCACGCTGAAAAAGATTTTCCCCTCAACGTTGAAAAGGCAGATTGTCCTGAATTGACTTATGTCTGTCGCATCCTTCTCCTTGGGAATTAGCACCCCTCGAGCCCTTCGCCACATCTTAAGTATTATTCCCTTCTGCCACACTATTCTCATGAGCCTCCAAAGATAGCGTAGAACATCTGGTGCGTTCTTGTAGAGCTTATTACGGTACCCCATTTGGCCCAGGGGCTGATGCTGATCTTGCGCGCTGTATTGTACTCTCTTTCCTTCCATTTTGGAGGGCCAGCCTCCAGGATGAATTCAGGAGGTTGAATAGGTGGGATGTCATGTGGGATAACTATCTGTTCGTGCCTTTTCGTGTCATGGTGGACCTTTCCCAGATGTTCTTCCAGTTCCCGCTTTGGAATTTTCAGGGTTCTGCTTTTTTCCTTATCGAAGAGGTCTTTGACGAACTTGAAGGGGTTTTTATAGAAATGTGTTCTTGTGTGTTCCTTCTTCTTACGAAGTTTCCTCAAGTTCTCTGCTCTCTCTCTCTTTCTTTTTTTACCCTAGGAACACACTCATACACATCAAATAGCCTATTATATATGAACAGCTGATTTCTGGAGCAGTAAACAGCTTTAGAGGAGGACGGTTGTTGTGTGTACTATGAAATAAAATCCTGACTTAGACCTCCTCTATCTGGAAAGTGTCCTGAGATAACTTCTATTATGATGGGACACTTTAAAGGAAATTAAACTATATATTAAAATAAATATTTTAATTGATTGACAGCCCAAATATGAATAATAAAATTAGTAAATTCCAACCCTACATTTGATCAGAACAAAGCTGTGTGTGTGAGAGTGATGTAATGCTCCCTCCTCCTTTCAGGGTGGAGCCTGCTGGAGACAGATGGTTGACACCAGGTCTGAGGAAGTGTAAGTGTGTTTTTATTTTCATTCATCAAACTGTGACATCACTCATTCAACCCTCTGATGTCATCATCAAAGTGCTGATTGGTTAATAACTGCAGCTGTGTTGTGTCTCGTTCTCGCCGTCAGATTCCTGTCAACTCACACTGGACACAAACACAGTGAGCAGAAAACTCAAACTGTCTGACAACAACAGGAAGGTGACACATGTGGAGAAGTATCAGCCATATCCTAAACTTCCAGAGAGGTTTGACCATCCTCAGCTGCTGTGTAGAGATGGTCTGACTGGTCGCTGTTACTGGGAGGTTGAGAGGAGAGGAGAGTTTTTTTTATCAGTGAGTTACAGAGGAATCAGCAGGAAAGGAAACAGTAGAGACTGTTTGTTTGGATATAATGATCAGTCCTGGAGTCTGAGGTGCTCTGATGGTCGTTACTCTGTCTGGCACAATAACAGAGAAACATCCATCTCCTCCTCCTCTGTCTCTGGTAGAGTAGCAGTGTATGTGGACTGTCCTGCTGGCTCTCTGTCCTTCTACACAGTCTCCTCTGACTCACTGATCCACCTCTACACCTTCAACACCACATTCACTCAGCCTCTCTATCCTGGGTTTGGGTTCTGGTCTGGTTCCTCAGTGTCTCTGTGTTCTGTGGAGGACGGAGAGTCTCCTCCTGTTTCTCACTGCTGATCAGTTGAGTCTGTACAGGATCACACTTACAGAAATATGTCAGGTTATTGTTATAAACTAATGAATGAACTTTGTATAAAATAATTCAGAATGATTGAACAGATTCCTCGTGAACATTGTAAACTCCTTCCACTACCAGTCCTTTAAAGATGGAAGCTGTGATCATGAAATTGTAGAAATGCCGTTGACTTGTGTCATGTTTTGTTTTGAGTTCTGTCTCTTTTCACAATAAAAGCATAAAGTTACTGTGTGTTTGGGGTCTTTCTGTTTAACTTTTAAAGTCAGTGAACTCCAGGATGGGGGGGGGGGGGGGGGGGGATTCATCGGGTACTTGTTTGCTGTTCAGGATCTTTTTCTAATCATTTTTGTGTTACGTTTAATAACATCCAAACCATAGACTGTTGATATGAATATAATAGCAATACAGTCTATGATCCAAACACTTTCTTAATGAGATGCTGCGGATGTTTAAAGGTTGATCAGCACAACTACAGGGAGGATGCAGTTGCATTATGGGAAGTGTAGTTTGGCAAAACTTGAATATCTGGATTAGTTAAAAAGAATCTACAACTTCTTATATATTAAATATGTAAAATTAGGAATATTAAAAAATAATTATTTACTTTTAAGATCAGTGAAGTTGGATTACTAAAACAAATTCATTTTTTTTGTTTACATATTTTACTACTTCAGTTATAAATGTATTTGTGTAGTTTTGTATTAT